>NW_009631741.1:56584-79078 GCF_000690535.1 Cariama cristata
TTTTACAACATTCCCTTTAAAAAAAATATAAATCTTCTAGTCCAGATAATTTTAACCTTTCACCTTTGTCTTCAAGGTGTAAATGCTTTAAACATAGAAGTTCTTTCTTTGTGCAAACTAAACTTAAGCTTTTCATCCACGTTTGTGCAAAGACGTTGTCCTTTTTCCCTTGGAAAGGAAGGGCTTTCCATCAGGAAAAGGCCACTTCCTGAAGCATGCGGGATAGGGGCACTACTGATTTTCACAAAAATGCAGTCTGATATTTTGTAGCAAAACACGAAAGTGGAATTAGACTTGCAGCTTCGAGTGTTCAGAGCAATCCTGTTACTTATGCAGTGTCCATCATGTCTCAGACACCAAAAACTTTAGCTGACAAAATGACTAATGCTCTATTTTTGAAGAATCAGCACAGAGAGAGGCAGATTTCAAAGCAGGGTTTGGTAACAAATCGTCCTGTTACATTTCAACAAAGAATCATAAAAGTACCGGTACTTATACGCTCAACCATGTAGGACCAGTTTTCCTTTGAAGCCACTCTTCCACATGTCATTTTTTACATGGTTGTAGATAGAAAGGAATTGGGGCACCTTGGCTGAGACGAAAGCAGTGATGAAAGGAAAGCAAAGCCTTTCTTAGTAAACACACGTACAGCTTTCTTGGAGGTGCAACTGATAATGAGTAAACCAGTTAAAAGGCAATGTTTATCAGTGACTGCATTTCAATGCATTCTCTTCTAAACAATTGTCCTTCTCTGTCATTTTGAAGTGACCTCAGAGGTCAGGAGAAGAAAAACATAACAGTTCATCTCTTCCTCTTTTTAATTTTTTTTTCTTTTCTGGATATTTACTGGAAAACAAGTATTTACAGCACATTATCACAACATCAAAGCCATGACATGTGTCATGCAGGCAAAAAACATCGCTGTGTCTGGAAAATGTACTTCACCTGAAGGCTAACCTGCTCGTATGGTCACAAAACACTGCTTGCTGAAGTGACAGGGCAACAGATTTGTTTTAAGTACTAGTCGATTTGTTAGAAAGGAGTAAGAAAACAGTTCCAATTAAAAACAAGTGCTATTTAATTAATGGCAAACCTCCCACTGACTTCAAAGAAATCAAATCTGGCCCGTTTATGCATGACAGCCTGGCTTAACAACATCGGCTTCACAAGAAAGTGTTTCTGACATCTTCTCTTTTCTGAATCCAGGCAGCAGCCAGAACAGTTTGGGCTGTGCTTCCCTGATCTCCCTGCACAGGAAAACCGCTTGGCGAGAGCCTGTGCAGGACCAGCCTCCTGGCACACCGTACAGCCGGCATCGCTGCTGCCAGAGAAAGACATGGTCCGTACGGGCCGTCCTCCTCTTTCTCCAGCGCCTTGGTGGCTGCGTGGCCGATTGCCATTGGCATTGGCCTGAAAGACAGCCACTTCCTCGCGCCTTCCAGATGGAGACAGGCTGTCACGAGGGCAATGGCTTGGCCAAAAGCGGTTCCTGAGCCATCGTACCAGCAAGACGGCCGCTGGAAGCTAGAGTTTATTCTTGGTGCTGAACACAGCCAAGGCTTGGGAGTAGATTTCAGCCCATGTTTACAAACATGCTCTACAGCGAGAGCTGCTTCCCTCAAAGGCACCATTCCCGATCTGCTAATATGACTTCCTACAGTAAGCTCAGGGGACAAAACTCATCTTAAAATTAATCAGAATTCAAGTCAGTTAGCAATCTCTCTATCAAGCACACATAATAAAGCAATCCCATTGATGGCAGCAGGTAGCAAACTCATCAGACCACGCACACGTAGAAACTCCCTCGATCTCTATCTGGCCAACAATCATTGCCTTGGATGTGCGCTGCCTTAGGACACTGTACAGGCCCTAGGCTTGCAAGCATTACTCCTGTGCTAATGTCTATTTAAAAACAAATAACATTTTAAGCCTGCCAAAGCCTAGAGTTTAAAGCTCTTGAATTGCAAATGATGTTCAGTTAAACCTTCAGCGAAAAACCATGAGAAATTCAAACTGACACACTCATACCCTGTAAAAGGGCAAATAACACTCCAGTAATGATTGTATCAGACCAAAAGCCCGCAGTGCCTGAAACTCATTGTGTCCACCAGCTGTACTGATCTCCCGATCTATTGCCAGAGCATTTTCTCTGATATAAGCCCTCCACTGCACACACACAAAGCTAAAGGGAGCTAGGAACAGCTCAGAATTTTCTTTTTTTGGCTGTGATCTTCCCTGGGAAGTGCCCAAATGGTGGCACTGGACAGAAGCCCACAGCAGCACACCCACTCATGCACTTATGTAGCACCCAACTCTCGTGACAAACTGGAAATCCCCCTAAAAGCCATGACCCGTCCAACAAAAGATGATTTGTTAGTCATTAAGGGACTGTTGGAAGGTCAACGTTAGCCCTTCAGTCTCACAGCTACCCAAAATGATGTTGGATTTACCAAGAATTCCCATCTAACACCTCTCCGTATAGGAAGAGAAAAATGAGGATTTAGGGCAGTTTATGGAAGACAAGTCATGATCCCAGATAAACCCATGTGGTATCATTTAATCAGATCAACATGGTAGAGCTAGCAGGTGCTCAGAGCTTCACTAGAAACCATACAGTAGCAACACAAGCTAATAGCTGTCCCATACATATCTCCCCAAGGAAAATATTACTTCATTAGGAAGTAATGTCTTGCAGATGCACGGTTAGTTGGGCACTATTTGCTACTGGGTAGTAGCTACCAAGCATTGACTCTGCTCTCAGGTTTAACTCCTGCTGATCCAGTCTCACCTAACAAGGGCTGTGACTTTGTGGAAAAGGAAAACTAAAAATAGATAAATAGACACTAGTATATTTTTTACACATAAAAACACTGAATAACGTAGTTTAAAAAAAAAAGAAAAACCGCAAAAAATGGGTGCATTTGAGCATTTGTAAAAAGCAGAGCTAGGCTTGTCTCCTGACTGACAGTTGTGCACCCAATCTGACAGCTGGTTCAGTCCAAAGGTCCCTTTAAAGAAACATCTGGCTGCCCATCAGGCAGGATGGGTTTAAACCAGCCCTGCCTGTCCACCTCCCTGATGCACCCCTGGCAGAGGTGGCCAGGGGACCAGCCTGCAAGGGCTGGCACAAGTGGTGACACAGAGCAAACAGTGTAAACTAGTCAGGCACTTCACTTTAAATTTTGTGAAATAAACAAATTCAGTTCGTGTAAGGACATAGCTTGTTCTGCCTATAGTGCAAAGAATAATATTGAGTAAACTCAGAAAAGGTATTTTCAAAGCTCTTGCTGCATTGGTTTCTGCTTTAAAACCTCACATATTTGACCATGAGACTCTCTCTGCCTTGTGCAGAGAGCATGTTGCAAGTCTAAATGCACTAAAGGCAAGATGTAACCGGGTACAGAGGAGCGGCAGGAGGGATAGTTTGGTAACCAGGGCCATACCTGGGCGAGGTGGCTGCTCTGTGCCGCACAGCCCTGGGGTCGGGCCCGGCCACGCTGTGTTGCCGGCCCTCGCAGCCCCCCTTCCGTGAGTGCCAGGTGCTGCCGGAGCAGAACCAACACAATTTGGGTCCAAAGCCCCACAGAGAGACAGCATGCTTGCACCGGCCGTGGAGAGCACAGCAGCCCTCTGCCACCAAACTGCCAGCCAGGTCAGAGCACAGGTATCTTAAGAAATGAGCAACAGACTAATAATTACTGTAATTTTCAAGCAGCTTATAGGAATCTCTCAGGCCAGCATACAAAAGCTTTTTGCCTGAAGACTTTGCTCCAGATGGAGAAACTTCAGATAAGCCTCTTATTTTTCGTTGGAGCACATTGCCCCGTGCTGCCTCACACCACCGGCCAGGTCCATGCCCACGGCCAGGACCCTGTGTGCACATCAGCCCCTGCCCCACCGCTGCCCTTCGCCTTCTCCTTCCCTCCCCACCCCAGTCGGAGTCAGGGCAGAAGCAGTCTATAAATAATGAGGAGCACAGCTTTTATGTTTCGATTGCAAAATAAGGCATGCTTCTTCTGTCTACCAGGGATAACACCCCGAGACACTCAAATGCTACCACGGACAGTAGAGAAACCACGCGAGCGCTCATGCTCTCACCTTGCCGGGGTTGTTTCTCTCAGCAGGACCAGGCTGGGGCCTGCGGCCACCATCTCCTGCAAGATGTCAGGGGTCTGCTGCCTGGTCTGCCGCAACACGACGAAGTGAACCTGCTTCTCGCTGGCCTGCAGAAGGAGGTACAACGTGAATCCCACCGCCCTGGTGCAATAAACCCCTGCACTTCAGCCCCAGAGGACTGACAAAACACAGGTCCCATTTAAGCGCGGTTTGGATTTCCCACTAAGGTGGTTGCAATGACATAAAGCAGTATCATCAGTTCAGGTCAATAAAATCCACAAAAATCTACTGCCAGCTACTTAATACTTCTTTTGAAAATTTGATGTTAACTCTGAAAAACCCTTCCTATCTGCCCCAAATTTGGCTGGAAGCAGTGATCCACCACAGTGAGTGCTGGTCCACTCTCACACACACCTGCAAACACCACTGCAGAGCAGGGACATGGCTGCTACAGGACAGATGGACAGACGGACAGACAGACAACCAGAACTGCAGAAACCAGGCTGGAACTCTGAAAAAGATGCAATTAACCCTGTAATGAGGGATGTGCTCAAGCCTTGGCTGGTGAAAAGGGGGAATCAACGATGTAACTGAGTCCACCTGCATGCAATGAGCATGACAAATGTAAGGCAGCTTAAAGAAAGGGATATGCAACCATTCTGAAAAGTAAAATTCTGCTGCACAGAAAACAAGGGAGGGGCACAAGCAAGCATAGAGAGTAATGGAGTTTAGGATGGGAAACTAGCCCAACTCTCACTCTAGGAACAGGAACTGCAAAAACAATTAACCCAAAATAAGCTCAAAATACTTTTGGGCCTTTTTGCACAATGCAATCATAATACCTATGTGCCTGAGAGATGCTGCAAAACTTCTACTGAGTTATGTTTGCTCATTATTTTTAAGGTGTTCTGTGTATGCCTGATATTAACAGGATTAATTCTGTGCACAGGTGAATTTATTCTGTCTTATTGAACTAACACGCTTTCCCTAGAAGCAAATGGCTTCATTCTTTGCTCAGTGAGGCTCACATGAATCTATTCAAGACAATGGTGATGCAAAGACAGAGCTGATAGGGAGTGGGGTTTAGTTGGGTGAATTATAGATGTCTCCCCTAAGGGCAAAACAACATACTGAACTGAACTGAAGTGTAGAAATAGCCTCAGTGCTATAGAAGCATACTCAGATTTAAAAAATTAATCCTCTACTCTCCTTCTCTCCAGGCTAAAGACCTTGGTGTCGTGGCAGGCAGGAGGGGCTTTTAAAGGCTGGTCTCCAGAGGGACTCCTGCCTGCTTGCTGGCAGGTTATCACCAAGGAACTGCTCAGGATCTAATGTGGAGCCCCCCGCAAGCGAGTCTGGAGGTCTGATCCCCCTGGGGCTGCAGCATCGATGCTTCTTGGAACCGCAGCCCCAGCGGCATCAGACCTCCAGACTCGCTTGCTGGCACGCTGATGTGCCCTGCTTGCTGCCGAGAAGCTCCAAGGAAGGCTGGCGTTGAACAAGCAGCTGGAAACCAAACCCAGATCCAGTGGCGCTATTGAAATCAAATCTCCCACAGACAATTAACAGAAGCCAGAGAAGGCCCCTGGGAATTTTGGTTTTATAGTTTGGTTTGTCTTTTCTGGAGCTGGATTCAATAGTAGTAGCTGAGAGTTAAAACATGCTTTTGAAAAATGTCACTGTAGTTAAAAAAAAGCAACCTATCTCTCCTAAACCTCCAACTTCAAGCCTGCAATCTGCATGTTTGGGCTATGCTATTTCCAAGGAAAGTGGTATCTCAGTAAAAAATGTGCACTTCTTTGTTACTTTCCCAATATCTTGGGGGATGTTAGTTTTTTTTTCACCAGCAACTCAAATCTCCACAGCTTCATAATACATCATTTGGTACACACACATGTATTTCAGAATAACTTTCTAGGTATTTTTACCAGGTCTGTTTTTATGGAATATTAATTCCTGGACTCTGGACTCAACCGGTACCCGAAAGCAGAATGCTTCATCTCAGGAGAAAGGAAACCACCCTGGTCCCTAGTTTGTAGTGTGAGTGAGATGGAACTGAACAATACAAGAATAAACCTCCTAAGGGTATATGGCCCCACAAAAATCCAGTTTTCTCTAAAATAAACAACTTCAACTTACGCAACTTCTGTTTAAAACTCATCTGTTGCCACATGGTTAGTCTCAAAGTAGGTTATTTAGAGGAAGGTTGTAAATGTGATTAATCCTTGTAGAATGACTAGCAAAAGTTCAACAAGAGTCTCTATTGCAATGTCACATTTGTCTCCAGGTCAGTCAAGTAATTTCTCAGAAGTCCAGAGTGTTTTAAAAAGTTATCCAAACAACAAGACTAGCTTTTGTATTTACATACTTCCATATAAAAACCCATTAACATTTCTACTGATCAGAATATTAATTACTGATTATTTCTGGTATCTCCCTCCCTCCCCCTTACCACTTGTTTTTCCGCACAATTCCTTCTCTGTATTTTATGCTGAAGCAAGAATTAAAGAAATGAGGTTAGCTTTGAGACGGAATGCAAGTAATACCTGAAACAATCTACTAGAATTAAAATTTGCATTACAGCCAAAGCAAATCAAGCAGAGAGGCAGAGGCATGGTGGCAACTTCTGAGCATCTAGCAAGCAATTATGTCTTAAAAAAGGCAGCAGCGCTGCTCTTGGCAGAACCTGCCCCATCTCCCGCAGGGATGATGAAGTGTGGATGCACTCCATATCATGACCTGCTTTCTACCAGTGGCTGTTGTCGTGATGGAGAGGGGGACAAACATCCTTTGCAGCTGCTCCAAACTGCAGCGGGGGAGAGAGGAGAGCCAGCATCTGGTGACAGTAAAGTCTGGCTCAACTCGTGCAGCTTGGCTTGATGTGCCCACACGAGCACCCACTGATCCATTACCTTGTTCCTTTTCTTGTCAATCTCATGGAAAACAGATGTGGAATGTCACGTTATTTAGATTAAAAGTGCCACATCTGACATAAGGCCATGACTAAAGATGATGCGACAAATGGGAAGCAGCAAACTCCCAAGTATTATGATGTGTGCACGTTCCTAATTAGCGCTTAGGCGTTTTCTCCATTTCAGTTCTTGTGACTGGGCTTATAAACAGCCAAACACCTAATCTACTGATTAGCAACTGCCTCACATATGCTAATGTATAATTGCTAAAATCCTGGAGAATTAGATTCATCTCAATTATTCATTACGGAGAAGTCAAAACTAATCAGATTCCACAGAAATTTGATGTTCTCCCAGCTGTGCATGGCCTAGCAAGCCACCACCACCACCTTTTAGTGAATGCTAGTCCTGTTTTAAAAAAAAAAAGGCATATTTGAAGCTTCCACCGCTATTAATTTGAAGACCTCAATGTACTGTGAGTGACACACACTGAGGTCTCAACAGGCAGGATACTGTTAAGAAATCAGAAGACACAGTAAAACAACCCTTCGTGTAAGAAGCAAATGCAAAACACTTGTGGCTTCAGTATAATAGTTTTTCTCTGGCATAATATAGAAACAGGAAAGGCAAATGATAATTAATGAAAAAACATGACAAAAAAGACACAGGTTCTGGGAATTCTGCATGAGACAAATGTGATTCATAGAGCTCACATCAATGCAACATAATCCTCGCTGTTTGGAAACCTGAATTTCCACATGATGGGCATGTTGTTTAAATTCCCAGGGACTGGTGTGCATTTCAAGCATTATTATAAATAACATCCACTCTTTGGAACCCAATAAGAGCTTTAGTTGCATTTTTTAACACTTGTGTGTGAATGGTCTCATTAGTAATTTTTTCCATTTCATCTCTAGGCTGCATGTGTTTTTTGCTTATGAGGCACTGTTGCCTTGTACCGTTCCAAGAATACCAATTTTTTAGAAAGGTTTTCATTCCAGACTTGTTCCCCTCAGAGAATTTAAACATGCTCCCTGCCCGCCTCCTTCTGCTCCCAGTTAGTAAGCTACGTAAAGTAATCCAGAAAGATGCTGGACCAGAATTTCATTATACAAGGGAATGCCATTTTCTTTACCTATGCTATAAACTTCTCAACAAAAGTTGGCTACAGCCAACTGTGAACCTATGCTAAAAGAGGAAAACTTTCCACAAAATGTGTGGATTCCAATGCTTCTTTCAGTCCGACTCATGTTACCCTGATTATACCTGTCGGAAAGGGGAAGCAGCCAGCCTGATTTGACATCTTGTTATTGAGGCACATGAAATTCTTCAATATCTGAACACTCTGCATGCCTCCAAATGAAATGTAAAATTGCACAAGTATAATAACTGCTATAAATATGAGATAAAAGCAACAAAATATTCTTGGCTTTGCTTTTTACGTTGAAGTTTGCTAAAAATGTAGGCTCTAAAGAAAGAAAACAAATGAAAATGGTTCTGGAGGGGAAATTAGGCAGAAGCTGACTGATTTTGTAGCTGAGAAAGGCACAGGGCTTTTTTTCTGACAGTTTTGTGGTAAGACTGTTTAGTGCATAGCAGAGGTACCCCTTTAGTTCTCCACACAAGTCTACATAGAGATTTATAAAAACTACAGTTACAGATCCATTTTTTCCAAAACATCTGGATTCCCATATGCTGGATTTAGGTAAGAAATATCTACAAGGTATGGAGCACCTTCAGTCATAAAACACACCCATGGGAAATCACTGAGTCTGGGATGATGAATGTTCATCCTGAAACACGCCGTCCATTGCTGTAGGCTGCTCAGGTTTGCTCCAGGGCTGCACCAGGGAGCACCGTGGCTCTTTCTGAGCTGGAGGAGTCAGGACCCAGCTGGACCCAGTGCCCCCAGGGCACGGGCTGGCCTGCCTTGTGGCAGATGGCATCACTCCTTGGTGATGCACAGAGTATATGGATGTTTATGTTGATCTGTATATTACAAAGCCTGATGGTAGCAGGCATCGCTGAGAGAGTCCATGCCCATATTCACAGAATCACAGAATCGATTTGGTTGGAAGAGACCTCTGGGATCATCAAGTCCCACCTTTGCCCTAACACCATGTCAGCTAGACCATGGCACTAAGTGCCACGTCCAGTCTTTATAAACACCTCCAGGGATGGTGACTCCACCACCTGCCTGGGCAGCCCATTCCAATGCCTAATGACCCCTTCTGTGAAGAAATGCCTCCTCATTTCTAGCCTGAACTTCCCCTGGCACAGTTTCAGACTATGCCCTCACGTCCTGTCACCAATTGCCTGGGAGAAGAGGTCGACCCTAACTTTGCTACAATTTTCTTTCAGGTCATTGTAGAAAGCAGTGAAACCAAGGAGATTTTAGTGGTCTAAATTCCCATTCGAGCTTGACACATCTCCTTCCCTCCCCCAAATACACACGCATTAAGTTTGGTCCCTGCTTTGCAATGGACAGTGCAAATACTCTGCTTGGTTTTTGCAAAGTTCAGAAACTGGGGTCAAAGTGGTGGTGACAAACCTGTATCAGCTGGGCTGCGCTCTCTGGACTGCCGTACCGATGGTCGTGCCCATTGATGGCCAACACCCGATCGTTCTCCTGAAGCTGTCCATCACGGGCAGCCACGCCACCCTCCAGCAAGTTGAAAATAAATACCCCCGGTTCATTGGCCTTGCGGACCAGCTTTATCCCCAGCTGCTCATCCGGACTGCTTTTGTTTAGCACAACATGGAAACTGTCATCCCTATTGCAGTGAGCATCAAGGGAAAGTCCGCTGCTTCGGCATCGGTACCTCTGCTCTCGGAGCACCGTCAGTCGGAGCACGTGGCACGGTTGCTTCAGGATTGACAGGGCATAGTTGTGAGGCACATTTTTGATGTCCATGCCATTTACCTGGAAGGGAGAAGCATAAATCAGCAGCAGAAAGACTGTCTAATCTGAACTGGCACTGGAGAGGGCAGATCTATTTACACAGATGTCTTCATACAAAGTGACATGTGCTATTTCAAACTGTGTCATGCAGGAGGCCAGGTTTGCAGTGCAGAACAGTATTCCCCCTCAAGGAAAGGACGAGCTGCCTTTTCTCCCCTTTTCTCCCTGATAGTGTCCAGACATATATGTTACTTTTCAGCTTTATTATTGCTCTTTCTCAAGCTCCAATATCCTTTCATATATCTTAGTTTTATTCCACTAGCTTCTGATTTCAAATTGCTTTGCCAGCCTTTCCTTTCACTCCCACCACTTTCCTGCTGTTTTTCTTCTTCTTTATCTCCTAGCTGTTCTAGGTACAGTAAAAAAATTTTTCCTAGTAATGAATCTCTAATTAAAATGAAGATCAGAGCCTCAAGTAGAAGTTCAAATGCCCTGGATATTTACTAGCAATTATGCTGATATACCACACCAGAGAAGTGGGCTTTTTACATTTCTCAGTGTTTTCAAGGTAAGATTTAGCTCAGATGGCAGTAAAACTGCGTAGCTGCCGCTTCTTTAATTTGGTTGGGGAAAAAGAAGAGAAAAAAAAGAGCTTCCAGTCAATTGTGTTACATCCATGTGTGTAAGAATGACTAGGCATTGCACTTTATCACTGCTAAATGAAAACCAGTTGCAAGGTTGTAATTCGTTGCTGGCTGGAAAACCAGAATCAGACAAGTTATTTCCATGTAGTTTTACATTGCACAGGTTGAACCATTTAAATATTAAGAAATGTCTCCAAACTGCAACAAAAAAGTTCCCCAGCACGGACAAAAGCACTCGACTAGCGTTTGTTTTTGCAGACTGCCTGTGTGGGCATGACGGGACTGTCCCCACTGCAGTCTGACGAGGGGACTGCACCCCTAGAGACACAGCTCAACTAACTTTAGGCTGCAAACTTGGGTACAACGAATGGCATGACCTGCACAAGCATGGGGCTGAAATTGCTGGGAATCCTCGGTAAATCCCCAGGCAGTCAGTCACAGCTGGGGAGAGCTGAGCCGGGCTCGCCTGTGCTGCTGTCACAGCTTCCCACTGCAGTTTGGATGTGCCCTGCAGGAACAGTTTTGGCTCAGTGCTGCCATTAGCTCTGCTGCTCTGTGCTGGTACCAGGACAAAAAGCCTCCCCGAAATGCACAACCAGGTGACACTCATCCAGCTGCTGCCTAGAACCACGGTCCAGAGGCACATTTAAACAGTGCCAGAGCAAAGTATGCCCACATCATGGTCCTGAGAAATCCCTTTGGCCATGGTCTGTAGACGTGAAGCAGAAGGCACGTCAACCCTGGTATGCTTCAAGTGTCCTCAGCTACCGCTGAGGTCAGTAAAAGCTAAGAAAAGCATGGTGGCTTACAGGTGGTGCTCTGAACTTCAAAGGATGCTATCCGTAATGATTACTCACATGGAATATGTAGTAGAAGAAGTCAGTGGGGCTGGGAGAACTACTCACTAACCCTACCAGCCAGGCATGCCAGAGCAGGCAGTAAGATGGACATCCAGAATCCCACCTGGAAGACGACTCTGAGATATGCATCCCAGACCTTGCAGTTCGCTGCGCTTCTAGCTCCTGTAGCCTTATCACCCCACTTCCCACTCCTGTATCCTTATCCCAGCTAATGCCACACTGGTTAGCCTGGGTATCAGCACCAGTCTATCCATGGCAGCATGGCCCACAGTGAACAAAGCAGCCTGCTCAAACATTTACCTGTAATTTGGAAAAACCTACGCTGAGCTCTTTGCCATCTCTGGCCATGCTGTCACCAATATTTGAGCTGGCTGATTTAAGCTGCTTTGGGTATACCTGGGTGAGCTGCCGCTGTACCTTCGGCTTGCAATGTGAATACACCTGTGCACCCCAACTACACACCATCAGAGCAAGGAAAGGAACTTGTACTTTCTGTCATCACTCTTTTCTTCTAAGGATTGAAGGATTAATATAATTTTGCATGCTTGCAGAGCTCCAAGTCACTAGGGCAGCTGAGAGTGCAGCTTGCATTCAAAAGCTATTGCTGAAGCCACTGCTCACAAGATACATGATCTTTAACCATCTGGCCTAATTCTTGTTCATCTGTTATACATTTCTATAGAAACAGGAGCAGAAGGTAACAGCCAACATCTAATGCCTGAATGCTGCTCAAGTTTGTTCTTAGAGATTTCACCTGTGGCAGCTGGTGGATCAATAGTCCCAGAAGAGAACGGGCAACGTCTCACCCTCTGTGGTGCTGAACACACCATACAGAGGAGCTGGATGCTGACACAACTTAACCCCGGTCAGGCTCCTATCGCCTATCCTGGTGTAAGTGGGATATAAGGCAATGGAAACCTCACCAACTGAGATTTAAGCCCACAGTTCAGTAGGAACAAACTGGGCAAAAAGCCCAGCCTCTGCTTTCAGAAAAAAACTTTTGCACCACTGGGTCAGAAATGCCAAGAGCTTATTGTGCTATATTGCATTTCAGATCTACCACGTTTGGGTAGAAGTCAGAGAGGCCTGGGAGTGAATAAGAAAAATAAACAAATCTGTGAGCATCAAGAACTGTCGAAACAAATGAAATCCTCACAGCATGCAGAAGAACTGAGTATCTTTCTTCATACATTATTCTACTCACACAAACAACCAACATTGCAAATCTCATCTCATGATCGACTTACACTGTGTTGTTCTTTGCTAGGATACTTTTATCTTGTACCTCCACAGTACTGTACCTTTAGTATCATGTCTCCAGGTAGCAATCTTCCATCTCTGGCAATTACCCCATCTCGATAAATATGCTGTATAATAATGTGAACCAAAGGAGTCTCACTGCCTCCCACAATCCTAATAGCCAGGTTTTCATGGGGATCGGTACGGTTGATCTTAATGCAGGTAATTTCCCCATCTGGAATCAGGTGATACAACCTGGGAAAACCTGGAAATGCACATTGTAAGGTATTTATTTGACATCATAACTTTGCTTTGTTAAAACATGCACCGCACAACTTCAAGTACCTGCCAGTTATCCAGACTAGGTTTTACGCGTGGATGTGTTTTATACTTAAGTGGGGAGGAAAGGATACGTATGCTTGCTGAGTGGACTTGAAGGGATCTTTTTTCAATTAATACATTCAAACTTCCTTTTTTTTTTGCCCAAAACATAACCCTAAACCTTTGATGTAATCCAGACAGATGAAATGTACTTAAAAACAGTTACATGTGCTAATATTTTAAGGGAAAAAAATATATTTTTAGTAATCAGAAATCCCTCTGAACCAGGCCACAGTTCCTTGCTGGCCCTGGAGCAGATGGGCATGGAGACCTCGACACACACCCGTCCCCACTGTGGTGGGCTGCACACCCAGGCTGCCCTCTTTACCTTCATTTTTGGTGCCATAGCTGAGGACTGGGTGCTTGGCTTGTGACATCCAAGGAAGTGGGTTTTTACCTTCACCTAACAGAAAGGCAAGTTTTCTTGGGCAATCCAAGGCACACGGTAGTTTCCCTACCAGACCCTTTCTCCTTTCATCACTGCTTGAACTCTAGGAAGTAGGAATGACTGGCTCTTACTACGACATGTCTGTGTTAAAACCAGAGTATGCTCAAGGTGTCTGCAGGGAAAGGTCTCTGCTGGCCCTGCAATCTGGGGCTGGGCAAGGGGATCTAACGGTGGGCAGGGGTCCTTATTGTATTTATAATGCACTGGGTAAGAGTATCCTCTTCCAAATCCTACTTTTCAACTGGCATGTTTGCTTTCACAGCATGTCACTAATACTTTATTTCCTTCTAGGTCAGCTGAAAATTTTAATCCACATTCAACAGTGAGCAAAGTTGAAGTGAGTTTTCTAGCACAGGTGTATCAGCCTTCAATTATTTTGAATCCCTCATAGATGAGAGGAATTTTTTCAATTTTTTGTGTGGGTCCAATCCACTGCTTGTATGAAAAACCTGTAAGTCGAAAAATTAAGTGCTAATATTTTTTCAAGAATCTGTTCTAGAAATGAAAGTACAGTGACTGTTACTGAATAGTGGTAAAGTGTTAAATGAAAATTAGCAGAACAGTATCTGAGATAGAATAAATATTTGCTGCTACAGAATTAGCAGGCAACAAACCAGCAAGGCACCAAAACCTTTTGGGAGGGAGCAAGGGGAAAGAAAGAACAGGAAAAAAATATTAAGAAACACCATGTTGCATCCCTTACCACTTCTTTGATCATATGCTCTTCGGGGCGGGAAGCTGTCTTCCTCCATGTCTGTAAAAAGCACCTACCAGTAGCACAGACTTCGACTTTGTGGTTTTACAGAGAGTTGACAGGCAATAAAAGTCTATCTAGATAACTAGACAGCCTTCATCAACCTAATATCTAATTATTCATTTAGTTTATACTCTCACAGTAGCAGTTTCTGCGCTAATAGGGGTTCACTTCAGTTTTGCACGCAACTTTAATGTCTCAGGAATGGAAGGTGCTTTATTTTCGCCATAGTCCTCCATTTTCTGAATATTATTTGCCCAGCTTGTAACTTGTTTGCTTCTCTCTAGCCTAAAGGGTGGATTCACTCTGTCTAAATCCAGGCCTTTAAGTCAAATACGTAATTTGGTGATCTACTTGCTCTGGCTTCCTTTATAGTGCATGGGTTCCCAAAGGGAGCGATACTAAATCACCCCTGGAGGTGCTAAACTCTCTCCGCTGCTATGTAAGAAGAAAGAGGCAATTAACTCTGGCATCTCAGTGGGGTGCTTAAAGTCAGACGACACAAGTACTCCTCAAAAACCACAAAAGGCCTGATACCTACATCAGAATAAGTATGCACATTGTACACGCTCAGTGTGGCTACGAGGGTATTTATATGTAAAAAATGCAAATTATAATCTGGATCCCCCAGATCTTCTCTGCATGGAAATAGCATAAATAAATATCTCTGTATATTTTCAAGACTACTAAAGCAGCCCTATAGCAGAACTGCTTCCGTTTCCCATTGCATGATGATTCACTTTGTGTTTTAACAAACTGTGGGTTTTGACTCAAACACTCAGTCTCCCATACCTCATTCCAAAAACTTTTCTAAAGGAATTACCCAGTTACATTTCTTGACCATGGAGAACTGTGGACTGAACAAGCTATTGACACTCTCACATTATTTCAGTCTGTAATTATCCCAGAGCAAAATCAGAGCAACATAGCAGTTAACAAGTCTTAACAGTTACATGACTTACATATATCTTAATATAAGGTATAAACTTACATAGGTTTCTTTGCATCTTGAGCAATGCCTTAACTGGTTTATTAAGCCTTACAGTGGCACTTGGCTGACTTTCTATATGACTTTATGCAGATTCTTTTAGAGGAATTTTTAATACCTAATTTCCTTCTGAAGTGTGCAGTCTACAACAAAACAAATCTTCCCAAGACATTTTTCTTGCCAGTCTGCAAGTCGCTAAGGTTTCTCTTTTCATAGATAGCAGGATGTACTGCCTCACCTCCTGTCTTCATTTGATTTGTGTTCTTTATCTAGTATAATTAATAAATAACATCATTTTTTCCTCAGATGGTCCAAATAACCAAAATAACTCCATGATCCCTTAATTTCTGCTCTCTTCATTGAAGACTTGCCTCTTGTTTTCATCCCAGACATATACATGGATGTTTGTATTACCAACAACCTAGACTGTCACAAGTGAAAGGCCAATGCCTATTTTGATAAACTAACAGTAAGTTTGACAAACTAAATGTATAAAATACACAAATACATATTTTTTTGAATAAGAAAATTCACGGTCACTTTTTCACCAAACAGTCTGCATACATTGTGTGCAGTTTGATCAAAACCTACCATGCCTATTTCAAGATGATGCCGTGTCCAGAAAGTAATATCTTCAACTTGAATTTTGTATATACCATACCCAGAAGAGGTGGACACGGCTCCAGCACCTGGCTGCGTACAGTGAATGGGGCCTTAGCAGCCCAATTTAAGGGACTCCAACTGGGTTGAGGGCTTGTACAATTCACATATACACAACCTGTTGTGAGGCTGGAGCACCAGTTTGCACAGACCCCGTTTTCCAGCCCTTAAACTCTTAATTAGAATTCTCCATTCTCTTTGAGCAAGTTTTCCAGAGCAGGAAAACCCAGGAGTATTGCATACCTTTCTTTACCATTTTATATTTCCAGTCCTTAAATATCGAAGAGCTGCTGAATCTAGAAAGAAGTAAACTTTCTGTCTTGTTTTTGGTGGTTCTTGCAGGTTTTCCCACAGAGTGTTGTTTTTTTGTCACCGGGGGTTGTATGGAGCATTCTGAATCTGTCAATATAATAAAATGTCATCTGCATTCAGAAAGATTGTGTGTGCTTTTTCCTCAAGTAATATTTTCCTTATAATAGTGTGCAATTTTATTGATATTTTCACACATCCCATTACAGTAACAAATAACTGAGAGACCAGCTTCACACTGTAAACTCTACTTGTCTGGTATGATGTAGGACACCGAGCACTCGTTAGCATAGTGGCCATGAGACTGTAACACAAAATTTTAAGTATGCTTAATATTTTATCCCCACAGTTTACAATACTTAATGGTAGTGTTCCTTCAGTGCTCAGGTTTTGGCTGACTTCTGTGTGCACCATGCTCCTTCTGACAGGATAACTTCTGCCTTCATTCCCAGTATCCAGTGTGAGAAAACACAGTGTAAGGTTTGCTGTGACTCTTGAGTCCTGATTAATCAAAGGTCACTGTAAACAAAACTTGTGCCTCAGGTTGCAAGTCCTTATTTAGACTGATGTGAGGTGCCAGCCCACACCCACGAATAAGGTTATCTGCAGGGACACACTCATGCTTCCTGGCACCTGGTCGTCAGAATTTGAATGAAGATTGTGTAACCTATTCTTGGAAAATTCTCATGTCTGTGGTTGTCACATGTACTGCGGCTAGTGTGGGACTTCATTCTGCAACTCTTCCTTCCCAACTGATTTTCATTTAGCATTTCATGCTCCCAGTAGTTTGCCGTCATTTTGATTTAATGCCTCCTATTAATTCTCCAGGGATGCTGGACCGATGCAGGGGGCAGGTAGAAGGCAACGCCTTCTAATGTCTCTTCTTGCTTCTGGACATTCCTCTCACCAAAGGAGTCCCAAAAGAACTAAAATGAAACTGTTGTAGAGTTGAATGTGTCTCAAAAGAGTGGTGGCTATCTCATCTGCAGCAGGCAAAGTTTATCAGTCTGCAGTGGAGGAAATGCTACAGAGACCATCTCTTTCTTCTGGAAATTGCCTGGCTCATCGTCCTAGAGCAGAGTGCTTTGAACCAGTTCTGTAAGATTTCCAACAGCTGTTTTGGGAAATTGGAACCACAACTGAATTAAATCCGGGGAAAACAGGAACAGCGTGGGATTTCTGCAGGGTATAGCCTTCCTGAGATAGAAGTTGGGCTGTGCTGTCTTATCCTGGGGCTGGATAAACCACTTTCTCTTCTGCACACAGTGAGCCTTAATGCCATGAAATAGCTGATACATAGAGCCATCTGTGTTTCACTTGCCTTCTTTTTCTTCATGTACCTTTCCCAAACATTGAAATATTTATATCTATCTATCTATCATCTATATATAAAAAATGCAACAGGTCTCAGGCTGAACAGTAGGTATGAGATATACAACAGAAGAGTCTGTTCTGTGGTCCTGCCAATGCCTGCCAGGGCTGCCTTGGTCTTGACTGCTGCAAAGCAATAACAGATGGTAGAACTGCACCCACCATGAGACTAAGAAGAATGAGTTTGACTTTGAACAACATTTGACATCCTCAAGCAATCATAAATTCAATTTATTTTACAATGGCTTGACTGCAAAATGGAACTGATGAACATTTTTGAAGACCAGCAGCACAGTTCTCTTTTACTGTAAAACTGTAATTGCAATTGCATTCCCAAATTCTTTCCTCCTAAAGTGTTAGCTGGTTTACAACTTGTGTTTGTAGATCAGTTTCAGTAAAGAGTAAGTGTATCTATAGTCTTTCTTGGAAGTGAATTTAAAGAGTGTGATGCCAAACTAAGGGCACAGTGATACAAACAAGCATAGCAAAGCTGGAGCAGTCTTTGCTCGGAGATATTTTGTCATTTAAGTAGATTGTCAAGGTCATTTACACTAGTAGATCCAGTCAGAGGATATTACATCTTAAAAGCATCAGTGCTGGAAGGATGTCCCTGTCACCTTCCCTCACATCTCAGGATGAAACCATCTCTTTTAAACTTCCCTAACTTCTACTCAGAACTGGAAAGCTATTTGTAGCTGTAAGTGCAGTTAATGAGATTACTCTCAGGTAGGTATCACAAGCTTGGGTGCTGCAATACAGACAAATACTTCTTTGCATGGGTTATTTACAAATGATCAAATTATTAAAAATGAGAAAATCTTAATGCCTCCTTCCCCCAAACATTTTCTCATCAACGTTTGGACTTTTTGTTCACTTCTAACGTATTCTTCGGTTTGGAAAATGAATAGTTCTCTGCCAAAAGTGTCACCAAAACATTTAAACAGAGGAACAAAGAAAGCCTGAATCATTTAAATCCAAAAGGGGTGCATACTACATTGTTTAAACAAATCAAACCACAGATTGCAAATGGAAATCATGAAGTAATCTTCACAATGCAGGACTGCTATCAGCTCCAGGTATAAGATAGCATCAGAGTGTAACAATTTGTCTGTTGTAAATATAACAGAAACACATTTGCCATTATAGATCCTATTTTTAAGTGTAGCTGGGCAGCAAAGGAGTTTTCCAAATCTAGTACTGCATTTAGCTTCAGGTTAAGTAGAATCATGGTTATTTGAATATTTTTCCTCCCACATCAGGAATGATTATTTTATCTTGCACCCTCACAGTCATGTTGCAACTGAGCATTGGCCCAACAGACATATCAGCTTCAGATTAAAGGCACCTGCACAGTCTGCAGTTGGCAAATAGTTCATTTGACATCAGTGCTGCTGATGCTAAGCGCCAATACATAGGTATGCACTATGGTTTTTGTTCTCAGAGCTTCTTTGACCAATATACAGGCAAAACACAGATTAAACAGAGACATCTGAACTAAGATGAAGAAATCCTGGGGACAGATGGACTATAATAGATTGAGCTTTGCCAGATGATCTGATAGCTCCTTTATGAACAAGAGGTTATCAGCAAGAAGGGGTTATTTCACTCTGTGCCCACTGTGAGGCTGGCACAGTCTTGGCTTTACTAGGCTCACGCGCTGACTAAGCCTGGTGAGGAAAGGAGCCAGCAAAGAGGCGATGAGGTGCCCTGGCATCTCCTGGAGCAATGAGGCATGGCTGAGGTGTGCTCTCAGGTGGTCCCAGACAAGAACCTGTGAAACTTTGGCAAGGCGGCAGCAGCTTTCACACCAGGTATGGGGACCTCTGAGGCCAGGAACCACCAGCCACAGGAGCCCCTCCATTCCCAGGAGAGCAGAGTGGCAATGAGGAGACAGACACATGGGGCTGCCTTTTTCCAGTGCGTTTGGGCTGGACCTTCGGCAAGCACAGGGCAGAACATACTGCAGCTATCCCTAAAGACTGACCAGCAGGTCTAACCAGGAGTCCAACTGCAGACTGCTCAGAACAGCTAAGGATTTAAAAAAATAAATAAATGTGAAAAAATACAAAACTGGAGAAGAAAACAAGCCTCCAGCTGGCAGGATGATGATAACTGCTACAGAAAGAAGTACATTCATTTCCTTCTCCAACAAGAAAAAACTGAGAGCGCCTTTGAGATGCCATCAGACAAAGCACCTGTTGCAAAGACCTGAGCAGACATCTTTGTTAAAGTTGTATTTGTATTGCTGCAAGTTACTTGCTTGCATTTTTTTAAAGACCAAATTCCAGACTGTGTAATCAAAATACATTCTTTGCAAATGTAATTAATACAGTAATTTAGGTACCCAGCTTTTGTGATCTCATACAGAAGAGGAACTGCTGATTAGGTAATTACATGCCTACCTGGTTTTTCCAGTGCAGTAGAATATAGTTGGAAGTTTACAGGCGTGCTTTGTGCAGAGGAATGAAACCGCAACCAGAGTCAAGGAGAGAATGACAATCTTGACATTGTCAATGGGGCCCTGGAGTGATTGCTACTTCAGGGCCCCATTATATGTCTCTTAAAAAGGAGACAACAGTGCTTTTCATTCTGCTGGAAATGTAAAGGCCAGTGTCATCTTCACACCTCCTTCTGTTAACATCTGGACTGCACTGGGTTACTGGATAGGTACTGTTGGCATCCAGATCATCCACATACTCTGGACATGAAACCAAGCTTTCAGTGGAACAATTACTAATGTCAGCTATAAGCCTAGGTAGAAAGCGTCATAAAAATGTCTATGTCCCATCCTGAAGAGGTGTCTTGAAAAGTATTAACTTGAGACATGCAGAACTTCAATCCAGCTGAGGAAGGGCATGCTTTTGCTTACAATGGATTGAACAGTTGCTAGGGAATGAGAAACATATCTGCTCAAAGAGAGCTGTAGACAACTTATTTGCAAAATTTTACTTGGAGAAAAATAATAAAATATTTGGATGGTAAAGTTATTAATGATATTTCCAGGCCAAGGAGCAGATTCACATTATTTTTATGGAAAAGGTTCACAATTTTGAATTATCAGGTTTTATTTTGGCTACATCAGCAAGCATGTGGACTTGGCGAGTAAGCACCAAGAACACAGTAACGTAGTAAAACTCTCCTGAAGGAATAAGCAAATAAAGCAGAAGAAATACTGAACACTGTTCTCCTATTCACTGCTTCAAGAATAATGATGGCTAAACACGGCACTTGGCAGCCTTCTGTCTTTACTTAGTGTGAGGTTCAATGACAGCTTGAAATTCAGAGCAAAGGGAAGTTGGATATTTTGTCTTCTTAAATATCTTACCCTGGACATTTCATCTGGGAAGAGACGTGAGGTGCTGAGGCATCAAGCAAAGGAATAATAAGCTCAGTGAAGACCTTGATTAAGACAATGATTCCCACTCCGTCATCACTTCCTCTTGATGCATGAATGCCGATGTTGGCTTTGTAATTATGGTCCAAAGCAATTAGTAACATTTGCTTATTGCTTTGAGAATGCCAAATGTTAAGTGTTACTGCCTGCCAGACCCCTCATCCTTGACATACGTCAGACAAATTTGCCTCTCCCCCCTGTTTAAGAGCAGAGTATTCTTACCTCATCACCTGCCTGGATGAGGTAATACAAATCTGTCACTAAGGATCCCACAGAAGTGCTGGAATAATTACAATAATTACAAATACTTTGCATTTTCATACCATCCTCCCACTTGGAATTTCCAGTGCTTCATAAACATTAGCCAAAACTCATGAATAATGTATGATCACTGTGATCCATTTGTTTTAGGGGGACAGACACATGCTGATGAAGCCTCTTGAACGAAATGATAGAGCAAATCAATGACAGCTCCAGTAATAGATCCCAGATCCCACATCTCATGTGCTAGATACTGGGCTGGCTGTAGCACGCAGGCTGTTACCAGAACAGCCCTACGTGAGGTCCTACACACCCCAGCAATATTCTTGCCTGCCAATCACTAACAACTTTTTAAGAAGAAAATAAGGAAAGATTGAATTTTCTGGGTTTTTTAACCACGCACAGCCCACCACATGAAAGGCATGTCAATCATGGACATCCAGTTCCCACGTGGATAGGGTCTCCTACCCCATTTTAAGTGATAACACAAGGAGAACAAAGCATTACCTTCCTCTCCGGCAGCAGAGTTTCTAACGATCTCCCTTTCCTGGTCAGCCTGGTTGGAAACAGCGCTTCCACTTTTTGTCCTTCGAAGAACACTGAATGCCTTGTTTATTTTTTTAAAAGATCTGCTTCTTATAGTGGAGCGTTCAAAGTGTCGAGCTGCAACAGCAGGAGAAAACAAATCAATATAGTTCATTAGTTCTGGGCTAGAACCACATCACTTCTGTGGCTGTCAGCATACGATGGGGCACATCAGCATCAAGGCTGCCTGCGCTTTGCACCTGACTCCAGCTGATGCTTCAGGATTGCACACACCTAAATCTGGGTACAATTATCCCACCTCTGTCCCACACCTTGCAATTGCCACCTTCCCTGTCTGTTTTGCCAGCCACACACAGAAATCTCCTATGAGTGTGGCAGCCTGGGAAAGAATAATCCTCAGTCAAGGCAGAAGTAGCAGCAATCCTGTGAAAAATGTGTATTAAAAGAAGCAGCACTGCCCTTCCCAAGCTATGTAAGTTTGACAAAAAAAAAAAAAAAAAGCTGAAAGTTGTTGTTAAAACCTCTTCTTGAAAAAAAACCCCCACACTACTGCCTCAAAACTGCAATGCTTCCAAAGCCATCAATGATAGCTAACAATTTCATGTCAAAAATTCAAAGATTATCAGGTGGGAAGGACCACCTAAGTCACATCTTCTAACCTGGGTAAGGCAATACAAAATAAAGTCATAATACTTTCAAAACATGTCAC
>NW_009631741.1:79088-79520 GCF_000690535.1 Cariama cristata
CTGCTGAAGATATCTTTGTGGCTGTTGCAGTTCTGTGTCTTCTAGCTCTGCATGCTAGCCAAATATTGTAATCTAATAATACAACATTCCCTCAAACCAGACTGTGGTCTCTAAACTTAATAAAACTGCTGGGATTTTATTTCGTTCTGGTATTGTCTTCTTGCCCCCTCCCTTTCCTTGCCTCTGTAGCTCCATGCACACAAGAAGATAGGGCTGCTCGTTTCTTCAGCCCTTCATCCATTCCTCCAACATGCAGCTGGTGCAACACAAGGTAGGCTATTCATTTTGCCTTCAGAGTCCTCAAATACAAGCTTTGAACTTACTGTTAACGCTTCCGAGTCTGCCTTTAGCTAGGCCATGTATGCAATGTCACAGGGTGGAGGATCAAGGCAAGGTTTCCTGGTGCAAATCGTCCCTGACTGGTTATTTCAG
>NW_009631741.1:79531-109533 GCF_000690535.1 Cariama cristata
TCCTCCAAGCTGCACCTCCGTGGGAGGCTGGCAAACATCCGCCAGGCTCCCAAGGCACTTCTTAAGATTTGTTTTCCTGCATATACTTGGCAACTGCCAAACACAGTTCCCAACAGGCTTTTGGGTAGGTGCCCATAGCATAGTCTATGGGGGTTACTTGGGCCATGTTTTGGTGAAACCGTTAGACAGCTACACCATCTCCCCTGCACATCACACATGCCATTTGCTCTTCCAACTGAGCTGACTTGCCTAAATAATCTTTCTTAAGACCGGCGGCTTGCATGTGTGCAGCTAGTCTGTCTTTAGCTTGATGCTGCCCTTGGCCAAGCAAATTTGGTTTTCACCTCAATATTGGGTCACTGAGTGTGCAATTTGATAAGCCATGTAAAATTAAAGCTTTCACTCTCCCTTTTTTTTTTTTTTAAAAAGCATCCAACAACATATGTTTCACAGAAAACGAATACTGAAAGAGGCCACCAGGCTCTGAAACCATCACTTTTAGTTCTTACTTCTGTTTCGGTTGCTGTGATGCAAGTCTCCGGGGCTGCTGCTCGACTGGCTGTCATCCGAGGTGGGGCTGAAGGCCGGGTTCACCAGCCCCGGCTCATCTGTCATTAAGGCGATGGCCGCAGCTGCCGAGAGCTCGGGGCCCATGGCAGCTACTGCTAAGCTGGAGCCATGGTCTGGAGAGCAGTCTTGGGAATGCCTCTTCCGTTCCTTGGTAAGGCCATAGTGGGATGCTCCTTTACATCTAAGGAGAAGGGAGGGAAAGGAAGACATGATAACAAGTTGTATTTAAATGTTGCATACCTATGGAAATTATCCAGTGCCAAGGAATCACGTGGAGTACAAACTGTGACAATCATGGTGGCCGATGAAATATGGATGCTTAACAAGAGGGAAAAATGCCAGTCCCGTCCCAGAATCAAAAAGAAGGAAAACTGTCCTTCAGAGTAGCTGAGTTACCACCTTACATAGAAAGACTACTGCTGGTCAAGAAAAAATAGAGCTGCAGCCTTGCATGTAGTCCCACACATATAAATAGTTATGGTGGATGCAAGAGGACAGGAATAACAGGTGGCTAATTAAGCCAGAAGCTACAGTCTGTAATTTCCCCCTTGCCTCTGGTCAATGAAGGAGAGCAGGGTGAGGCCTGATAGCTTCTCCAGGTCTGCTGGTGAAATAAAAGGTGGCTTACCCAGCCTCGAGCCCTGAGAAACCTTCCCGGTCACCAAGGTGGTCACAGCGGGAGCACAGGGCTATGCTCTTTCAGGCAGGAGGCAGGGCCAGCCCTTCGGACAGAGGCCAATGCAGCCAGGGAAGGGAGGGCTGCGGGTGGGAGTCGAATGCCCGGGGTCTATGGGAATCAAGTCCCCACATGGTGTCCGTACAGACCGTTTACTACTTGAACTGCACCTGATGAATTGTTTTCAAATTCAGCCATGGAGATGGCCAAAGATGATCCGAGGGCTGGAGCACCTCTCCTATGAAGACAGGCTGAGAGAGTTGGGGCTGTTCAGCCTGGAGAAGAGAAGGCTCTGGGGAGACCTTAGAGCAGCCTTCCAGTACCTAAAGGGGCCTACAAGGAAGCTGGGGAGGGACTGGTTACAAGAGCCTCTAGTGACAGGACAAGGAGCAATGGCTTTAAACTGGAAGAGGGAAGATTTAAATTAGATATAAGGAAGAAATTCTTCACCATGAGGGTGGTGAGGCACTGGAAGAGGTTGCCCAGAGAAGCTGTGGATGCCCCCTCCCCGGAAGTGTTCAAGGCCAGGTTGGATTCCATTGAGGAACCTGGTCTAGTGGAAGGTGTCCCTGCCCATGGCAGAAGGGTTGGAACTGGATGGTCTTTAAGGTCCCTTCCAACCAAACCATTCTGTGATCCTATGAAATTTCCAGCTCTGCTATTCCAGCTCAGTTGAGACACCAAAATAGAAGGGTCATCGCCTCGACAGAGGAAGAGATGCAAGAGGTGGTGGGTGGTCCTGCTGGCCCTGCAGCCCCACCAGAGCCAAGGAGGGAGTGCAGGGCTCCCACTGAATGACTGAATGCAGGTCCTCAGACCTCAGACCAAGGTTCTTGGGCCACCCTGGGACTTCACCAGTTTGGGGAGCTCAAGGCTGGTTCTAAAATAATTCTGGAGGAAAATCCAGATCCTAAATCCTGACTCAACCTCCACAGCGACAAAATCCTCCATTCCTGGTGGAGACATGCATGTTCCCAGAAGAGCTGAAGATACAGCATTGTAAGAGGCAAATTACAAGTCTGCTTTGAAACAACTTACTTCTAGTCCCAGCTATCTGCTCTGGATTCATCCTAGACAGCAAAGGCAGGGCCACGCATAGCATTTCTCTCTTAAGACTTGTTAAAGAAAGTCACTTGAATGAAATTAAAGGTTGCTGTGCTCTTCATGAGTCAGCATTTAATTAAAGCTATAAAATAACTGAAGAGACAGAGTGGCCCAAGGACACAGCACCTGTGACTTTTCTCCAGCACCACTTCTGCCCAGTGCTCACCCACTAGAACCTCATTCACTGCATTAAAAAAAAAAACAACTACCTTTTAATCATAATCTAATGAGCTTGGCCTACTTTCAGTTACTGTTATCTCTTTCTTCATAGCAAAGGCTAACTGATGACCTTCATAAAAGTGCCTTGTAGGACGAACTCACAGAAATAGCTGCAGAAACCCTTAGGGATAGAAAGCTCTTTGTAATATATGGCAACACAAAAGGCAATGCATAATACATACAGTACACAATGCTAGTGGGTTAAGTGTCAGAAAAAGAAGTAGTACACAGAACAGAAGCCTTGGAAGATAAATGATTTATGGAAGCAGTTCCTGGGACAGAAAGATGAGGTGAGGATGACTCACAGAGCTCTCTATATCAGCTTCGGAGCAGCAATTTAATTTCTCGTATGGTATTGGCTTTTTATGAGATACAATTGAATTTAAAGGGGTTTTTATCACTAAATTATGATTTACCATCATTTACCATCATTTACTTCATACTGCTTATGACAACTTTCGTCATAAAGAGGGAAAAAAAAAAAACAACCCAAACTGTATCATATTGATGCAACTCTGTAAGGGCTTTGTATATGCTTTAACATTTGGATGGGAATGGCTGTGGCAGAAGTTATTTCTGAAACCTTTGACAAGCAAAATGAGGCATCTCAAAAGAAAATATTCTTATGGAAGAGAAGATTGATCAACTATTTCAAAAGACCATCAAGAAGATATTTGGGGCACCTGTTTCAAGACAAGACTGCAACAATAATCCTACAAAACACCAAGGAAGAGCTCTCCTGCCTCCACTGCAGCAGGCATTTTCCTATTCCTTCCCAAAAAAGAGATGTCACTTCCTTACCCTCTCCAGCATCCCACACCATTGCATGATGCTCTCTTTTGTATATCACAGGGAGCAGAACCACAAAGGCCTTCCCCTCTTGCAGCCTACCAAAACTTCTCCAACACAGCATTTTGAGAACCTGTCCTTTACTCATCCAGCCTATGAACGCTCAACAAAGTAGTTAAACAATAGTCTAAAAAGCCAACACAATTAAATGAACACAAAGAAATGGCTTCAGGGTGAACTGTTTGCTGTTCTCAAAAGACAATCTCTGCCTTACAGAGATCCTACAAAGATTCAGAATATGGTAAGAAATACTCCTACTCCACATTTTATTTTATTTGTCTCTGTTTTCACCGTGCCAGTAAAGAAATTAGAGCATCAGCCTTGTGAATGGGTCCTCAATGCAGAACTTTTTTCTTTTTGGTGGGTCGCATGAAGATCAACATAAGGATCAGAAGTGGCTCTGCCCAAAGATTCCCATCTACATGGATTCAGTCGCTGCCTGGCACCCATCTGCGCTTCACTGCTGAAGCCTTCACTTTCTGTGGAAATGCTCACTCGCTGCTGTTGGCTGCACTGCAGACACCCAGTTAACAGCATCAATCCAACAGCAATGAGCAGAAGACAGTTACTTTGAATGTAGAGAGGGCTTACATAGTTTAAGATGTGGCTTATTGGAGAAGACAAGTTGTCATGATACAAAGCACAAGGCATATCTTTCTAACTCTGCCAGAAATAGTTAAAAGAGAACCAAAGCTCTTCAAGTATAAGCACTGAAGCTATTTCTTAAATAATTGTGGCAGGCATAAATGAACACAAATCAAGCCCTCTTTCTTCAGATTAGCACAGTGTCCTTGAAGAAGAAAAAAAAGTTCCAAGCCTTGAAACTTGTAATAAAATCTGCAACAGCATCTCTTCACTTTCATTGTTTTCCTTGTGCTGACATTGCTGTGATAACAGAAAACAGAAGAGATGGCTGTCTAAGTGGAATCATATTTATAGTGTCTCAGCTACATTTTTCCATATGGTTGGATTTGGCTCCCAGAAAAGAGAGATCCATAAAACAGCTAAATGCCAGTACTAATTATCTTTCTCACTGTGATTATTAATCAGCTGCCTGATTTACAGCTGGAAGAGTGGGATACCTGATTATCATAGGCCAGTCAGAAAGTGAACTCAACACTGTCTAGTGGCCAAGGTGAACTACAGATTTATGTTCCTTCTCAGTCACACCAGCCAGCAAGTACATCCGTGCAGCCGTATGATACCAAAACAGTTTGAAGGCCAAAACCGAGAGAGATAAACAGACATGAATAATATGTGTTGTACAGTTCATGCCATTAAAGTAGTGTCACTAGGTGCATACAGGAAATTCAGAAAATAGTTTCTTCCATTTGCATAGCCTCTTTTATGAAGCAGAAATGTGCTGTCCTAAATCCTGGCCGTATGAGCTAACCACCAGGCAGTAAGAGGGCAGTGGTGGCTGCTGAAACTTCATCCAGGGCTGCAGTTCTGGCTGGCATCAACACCGATGGCTGCAGGGCAAGCCTTGTCCCACACCCTGCTCCACACACGAGGGAAGGTCTGTGCTCTGGGCTTCAGGAGCAGCACGTCCCAAGTGCTGGAGCCAGGAGATCCAGAACCCCGTGGCTGCCTTAACTTGGTCCCACCATTTGTAAAAACAAGCTTCAAACTCAAGGTCAACAGAAACATTTCCACGTCATTTAAAAATTCAAATGAAAACACTGGTTTGAAAACAGAGGTGCATTTTCCTTGCAGCATCCCTGACTCACACAGCAAAGGAGGGCCTGAAAGTGAGGTCAACCTCAAGGATTTCCATTACCCAAGCTGACACAGGGGCAAAATGTGGAGGCAAAACATAAACAAGGACAACTGCAAGGATTTTTTCACTTCAGTTCTAGTGGTCTAAATGAAACAGGCAAAAAAATATTTGTATATATTTACAATGCATTTGCTCGTTTAAAAAAGCCCCGCTTTCCATCTGTGTCACTTCACAGGCTGCCCCTCTTTCTCCCTGTCTCACACCTGACTGCCTGGGCAGGGAACAGGGGAAAAAAGTGAATCTAGAGAGTGACAGTGCTTAAGAGCCAGATCTGGCACAAATAAACTGAGCAGAAGCTCTCCCTGCCCAGTTCCAGCAGTACTTTCCCAACCTCACTTCCAGCTCACTCATACTTTGGTGCTGTTTTGCTTTAGTGCAGCAGTAACGGACATATTGTCTGAATGCAGTTAAGAATAATGTTCACAAAGCACTCAGGATTGCCCAGCACAAGAAAATACTGCATAATGGTTTGTCATTGCAGATTCAGAGCCGAACCCTGAGCAGGGTAGACAAATACATTTCAGTTATGCCCTCACTGGAAGCAGTCTCATCCCTGTGTAATTTGGGCTGGACAAAAGCCAGGATCAGAAGTACCAAGAGTGTGTATCACACCCTGACTATCACACAAACTCTCCCATCTGCTCTAGTACCCTTGAACTGGTCTGGTGGAAAGGCTGATGGAGAAACTGAAGGTCACCAAAAAGGAGCATCCTGGATAACCTGGTGCTGATAACCTCACTCGTGAGACCCTGGTGAAAGGCTCCTGCCGCGTCTGGGAAGAAACGAGGGGGATTTGAACTGGAGACATTGACACACAAGAAGGTGTTGGTAATTCCTGCCCCATGGGAACCATTTGCACTGTGCGTGCATCAGCAGTGACTGTACCCCAGATATAACCTGAACACCAGCCATATGGATTTCAGGCCAAATGCCTAAACTCTAAAGCTTTCTGAAACTCCACCATAAGGGATTGAACTGACTTGATCAGTTCTCAGGCAGGGATGACACCAACTCTCTGATCTTACTTTTGCCAACAGTGCACCAGGAACTGGAGACAAAACCGAAAAAGGAGCAAGGCACCTAAACTCCAACCAAATCCCACGTTACAGATCTAAGCTAAAATGTAGCAAATGCATAGTCTCCCTTCTAGACCAACCACACCGGTGCTTAAGAGACCAGAGACATCAACAACTTCAGCAGTGAAGGTGACCAATATCCTGCTGCTCTTTACCCCCAATAAGTTGTATCATCCTTGGTCGTAAATCTGGCTTCTGTGAAACCTGGCCCTACATGCAAAATTCCTTTTTTTGCTGTATATGAAAATCAATCCTGGAACTGACTGCTTAACAGCAATGCTTTTTCCTTGGTAATTCTGAGCTCTTGCAAGGATTAACCACTGCATGAATGCTGTCTATGAAAAAAGCTTCATAAATAAGTACCTGATTGTTTTTTTTTAAATGCATTTGCCTTTTCTGCTTTTTATAAAGGATTGTGTCATGTCAAGAACATTCCTGAAGCTACTGTAATCACCAGCTATGGCTAGGAAGGTCCTGCCTACATTAAACCTTCCTCAATATTCATAAAGAAGGGGATGACCCATCTAAAAAGCAAAGCTTAAACTCCTGGATTACAGTTTCCAACCAACATTTGCTGCAAGTCAGACTGCAAAAACCTTGTCTAAACATGCAGCTAGAAACAGGAATTTCATGCCGGCAACATTTCTAGATGCTCACAACCGCTGTTCCGTACACTCTGTACCCTGGCATTGATGCACTTGGGTATCCTCTCCCTGGTTATCTCCCAGTGTCAGAGGCTTGCCGTCTTGTTTGGGGGGAAAAAACCGCTCATTTTTCACCTAACTTAAGTGGGAAATTGTCCCAGCTACTATTACGCTTTCACTTCAATAACCCTATAAACAAAAGCCTTTTAGAGACAGCTTCCTGACACCTGGGGCATCAGGGCCGGCTGGGAGGGAGGCATGGGCCGGCGGCTTGATCCCTGCTGCCTCCGGAGGGTTGAGGATAAGAGATTCCGTCCTACGCTTCCATAAACACTGCTCTTCTTCCTGTCAGCACGGAGATAGCTATGATAGAAGTTCAGATTAGGCAAATGGCTTCTCTGTCTAGCTGTCAGAGAGATTTTCTCATGTTATTTGCTCTTAATTGTGAACCAGAGGCCTTTGCTAGAGTATAAACACATAGTAGATTTAGTGGTTCTATATTTCTGCGTTACTACTCTATAAATATTTATAAAGGTCCTCATAACATTTATTTCCTTAAGCTAAAGTTATTTAGCTTAAACACTTTCCCACAAGATAGGAAAAACTTCTCAAATATCTATTTTTTTCAATTTAATTTCTGCATATTCCTCTTATGGTTTCCTAAGGTTTTTTCATGCTTTTTGTTTTACTGAAGCCATCGTAATTCAACAAACTCTGGAACTACCTTACTAGCAAAGCCTAAAGTTGTGCTATGTCTTATCTGTAAAGATCTGACCCCAGGGAAGGGCTGTCGTTTTCACAATGCTTTTGCACTATGATGCTGTCAAACAAAATATATTTGTATATTATGTAAGGAATGTGTGCAGGAGTATCTGTATACTTACACTTCCACGTCAGCTACTCTGTATGAATTTGGGTGTACCACTAGACAAAGGATTTATAGTTCCCGCAGATTAAAAAACCCCACATTTTCTAAGCATAAAAGGAAAACATATATTGAGCGTTCTTTATAATTATTATGTTAGTCATCAGCTACAGCAATGTATTCTCATTTCTGTGATCTGGTTGCTGAGAAAGAGAAGCAAGCATGGCTAGTGACTTTGGTACAGGCCCTTGAAAATATTTTGCATTGGTGAAGAATGGAACTGTAGTTCAGAGTTCAAACCCCACAGTTCCCCAAATTACCGACGGACAGACAGCTGGTCCAGACACAAACTGAATAAACATTCAATGGAAACCAAATCCCCATTTTAAATTCAACTGCTCATACTGAGGGAAGGGAGGAATCTCCAGATTTCCTACTAGTTTTCAGGAGGGTTGAAAGAACTTGGAACACATTTTTATTCTTAAATAAATTGTAGAGTTTAAACTTCATGTACATGCTACCAAAGTATCATGTAACCTGTGGTCATGTTTAAGCTTTTTTCCCCCTTCTCTTTAAAAAGCAAAAAGTTGTACTTCAACCACCATCATCAGCTTCTATTATGAAATCTTTTAAAAGGCCCATTAACGTCTATCATGGGAGCAGGGAATTGGAAGAAATAGGTAAACAATACTAGTTGCCTGCAATGTGGGCAAAAATGATGACTGGGGTTATTGTGCAATGATCTCGGTTGTTGTTGGGACTGTGTACAAATTGTTGGTCCAGATCATGTTCTCTCCCTCCCCTGACACTTCTTCCAGGCCATTACTCTGTCACTGATGATTTTGAAACTACAACTCTACTGATTTCTCTTTAAGGTTCAAGCATTTTTTCAAGTTCTAGTCTTAAACTGTTCCAAGAAATTGCAGCTACCTAACATATAGGAGAACCCAGCTGTAAATTGCTAGAGACAGCTGAGATGGGAAAGTCAGCATACAGGCTGGAAATGCCAATTTCTTTTATGGATTAGCACAGCTTCTGTATTGTGCCTAACACAACTACTACTTTAAAGAAGCTAAATGTCACAATTGACTTTGTGGCTTCACCTTCTGTTGCCCCTTCCCCACCTGTGCCCAAGCCACCAATGCTCTGAGAACACACAAGGGCATCAGCAGCCTGTTCCCACTGCTCACATAAGGCACATCCTTAGGCTGCTGCTACAGCTTGTACCTTTTTCAACGCTACCTTTAAATGTAATGCTTGTAGAGCACAAGTAGATCTTGAGCAACAAAAATGAGGAATTAACTGGGGTGAAAGACTGCAGTCAGTCTATTAATCATTATTTGCTCCTAGATTACTATAAACAAACATTTGTCATCACAGGGAAGTTACTGGCCAGAAATATAGAATCAGAGTGATCTTGCGTGAGGCAGAACAAGACCAGTATTTATTTATATTGAACTTAATTAAATACTGAAGCTCCCTGAGAGTAATCTACATACCTCATGCAATCTACTCACACCAGCTGACACAAACAAGGGAAACAGGAGGAGCACACTATCTCTAACTCTTGGTATGTGCAAGGAACACTGCAAGGAACCTGTGAGTACCTGGGTAGGAGATTCAGAGCAAAATAAGAGGGAAAAATAAGACACATGGGACTAGCACCTTTGAGCTGGTGAGAACCTGTAAACCTTGATGATGGCTTCTAGTGCTTTTAGCACTCAACATATAATGCATCATTTAAACACACTCATCCTGTTCAAGTGCTATATTAAAGTCCTAAAGTACTAAAAACTCCTCTTGACACCTCAGTGCAGGTGGAGCTTGATGAAAACTTCACCAGGTGCTTTCATCACCTTCCAGAATTGCATAATTTTCTATACAACACACTTAAGAGCTTCAGCCTTCCCCACTCTTGAAGAAGAGTAAAACTCAATGTTTCAAAAGAAAGTGAAAAAACACAAATTAGAAAGACCCCCACAAGGTTTCTTCATGGAAAACTTGGGTACTCATAAATACTCATAAAAGTTGTATGTTCTTTTATCTACAGGTGACGTGCACGAGGGAGCAGTCGCATGCAATGAGTGTCAGTTGGGTATCTGGAGCGCCACATAAGACCTGCCATCAGCAGCTGTCAGCTTCATATCTGGTTTTCAAGTCCATCCAAGACCACTCAAAGAACAGCGCTGGTACTCTGCAGGCAATCTCGACCACTGATTTTGCCTTATACTAATAAAAATAATAATTTAACCTTTTTACAGTAGTCATTGAGATCATATGTAATGAGATTGCAGCAGGATCACTGAATATATTCCTCGTTTAGAACCTTAACAGAAAAATAAGCCTAAGGAAAATCACAGTGTGTGTGTGTATATATATATATATACACAAAGGCTCAAAAAATGTTAGTACTGCTAAAATCAAGTTATCTGTGACAAAAATAACAAGTGCAAGGACAAAGAAATTCTTAAGGCATTGCAATGCTATACCTCATAACACTGCACTATCCAATACATGGCATTTTTCAAATTATGTGGATACACATATAATTAATGTTAAGGATAAACATTCAATCTGTTGATTCATGTGTTTTTCATGTTTATTGTTCAGTGTTTTGATCACCAGATTATATTCAACAGGTATAACTACTCTCCGGCAACTTAGGATCTCAGTGTTGTATTCCCCTCCTACTATCCCCACCTATACTATAAAAACTTTATGATGCAGTGAGCAAAATATGCTTGCAGTGGGACAAGGGTTTTGGTTTTTTAACAAGAGTGACAGTATCAGCGTAACATGATTCTTGCAGCTACAGGCAGAAGAGCCTGCCAGACAGAAACTTTGTGTTTGCACATACTTCGCACATATTTCTTTTTAAAATGAAACTAATTACAGTATCTGCTATGTCACGGACTCAACAAGCCAGCACTACCGAGAGCAGGTTTGAGGCTTCTGTTGGCACAAAGCAGTGACACATGCGCATAAGTCTCTAGATGTAAAATAATAAAAAGGGAACACTGCATTCAATTTCAGGATGTTTTTAACCCAAAGCTTGGGTTTACTAACACGTTCTCCACTGGAATTTGAAATTACAGGAAACAATGGGGCTGCAGCCAGTAAATAACAAGTGCTGTCCTTATACCCTCTTATTGACAGACCATGCTATAGATGGCCACCCACAGCTCTAGCTCCGGTGGCACTCGCCTCTGACCTCAGTGACCCAAAAGTCACATAAGATCCCTTTTAGGTCAGCATGGGTATCTAAATTACATCGCTAACACATCTTTGTACACATCAAGCTCTGAAAACAGACTTGCTTCCTCATGGGGAAGGTCAGAAAAAGGAGGCCTCAGCATGCCTTCTCAGAAGTTGAAAAACGACCGAGATCCCTCTCAGATGCCCATCTCAGTGTTGAGTAAACACCTCCGCCACCATGACTAAGTAGCATCTTAAGATGTCACAAATGTTTCCCATTTTAAAAAGTAGTTCTCCTGTCTTATCAAATCCGGTGTCTGATATTCAGTGAGGATCCCAAATCACTCCTATAAGAAGTGAACTGCATGTGACTCATGAATCAACCACTGTGTCTTAAAACCCTAAACCAACATGGGTTCTTTGTAGGGATGGGGAAGGAAGAGCACAACATTTCCTGGTGTAACTCAGAGCTCGTTTTCCAGGATTTCAGCCTAAATGAGTATTGACGCTGGCATAAGAAGTACGTAAGTCACACTATTGACTAAATATCTTGTTACACTAGGGGTTTTTCTGTGAAGATAACATAGCCAACAGTACATTTTGCTACAGAAACACTGTTCTGGCTTCTACTCCTCCTGGCTCTACAGTCTTCTCCTTTGCATGTATGGCCAGAAGAGGATGGATCAGAGGGACGTTACAAGCCAGTTTTCAGAACAAAACTCCCCAAATCCATTGGGCATGCAAAAATCTTCACTGCTTGTGGTTTTATGGGTTCCACCCAGTTGAATATGAGATATTTCGGTGAGATATTTCACCCTCCCGTTAAAATAAACACACATTGTAAAAGTATTCAAAGGCTCCAGAAAGTCCATATCCAGCCACAGCACAAGTATGGCTGGAATGTTGTTTACAGTCTTCTGAAATCTCACATAATAGGAAATGCTCACGCTGTAAAAATTGTGAAAAACACATTTTTGAATCACCATTTTTAACAGAATTATCAGAAATACTTTTAACCTGAATTCGTTTATCCAAACCTGAAAAAAGCCCAATCCACTCATCCTTCTCCCCACATAACTACCTACAGGCAGTGCTGCGCTCAGCACCACAGAAAGCATCCAAAAACGCAGTGGTGCGGTTTCCCTCCTGTTGTACGCAATCAGCTCTCACTTGGCAAGGGAGGCTGACGGAGCCCACACCCTCACAGCTTGGTTTTCAGGAGTGCTCTCACCGCTAAAGCTCAGGTCCGGTTGGGGTAAGGTTGGTGTCTGCTCCTCCTGCTGAGGGTTATTCAGAGAGATGGACTAAGCAGGAGGGAGCCCAGTGCTATCGCCAGATGAAAAACTGGTGCCTAGGGAGGGAGAATCTGGGTCCTGCTTCAAAGACTGCTGTGGCTTTTCGGTTGAAGTTGAGAGTAGTTCATAAGAAAAGCCGCTGTCCTCTTGTTAGTCACGCCACTATCTCTGGGAAAAACCTGGCAATACCATCTGGGCACACAAGCCCTTCTTCAGTCTGAAGCTGAAGAACTGAGCTTAGAGGCTTCAGATGTAGGTTGAGAACCTCTCTGTAACATTGTGCCTTGTTTTCTTAGACCACCAGGGTATAACTGATGAATCAAGGGGTAAAATACATAAACTAGGGTGGAAGCAGGAATCCAATCCTGAAACCCCGTAATTATAAAACATGCCTTCAGAAGTGAGTACTGTATTACCACCAACACAGAATGGATTTCCCTGACAAAGGCAAGTATCATAGAATCATAGGAGAGCGTAGGTTGGAAGGGTGCCTGAAAGATCATGTGGTCCAACCTTTCTTGGGAAAGGAAGCCTAGATGAGATTATCTAGCACCCTCTCCAATTGCATCTTGAAAATCTTAAGTGACGGGAACTCTACCACATCCCTGGGAAGGTTGTTCCAGTAAATGATTGTTCTCAATGTAAAAAAGTAAGAGAAGGAGAAAACAACTTTTGCACTATATCTTACTTTGAGCTCAAGTTACTCAGGCTGCTGCTTCTTCATATTCCTTAGCTTGCAGATGCTATAGGTGTCTTTAGGTTTTCTTAGTCACTTCTACTCTCTCATATTTAATGCTATTTTTGCATAGTATAAACATGAAAAAATGTTTTCAGTCTTTTTTTTAATTTAGTTATTCAATTTATTAAAAAAACATTCAGGCTAAGAGGCAGTCATCTCATACTGTCTTGTTATAAAACACATGAACTTATGTACTCATCCTAATAAAATATAGGAAATAGAAAAAAATCCCAAAATGTTCTTTGAGAAGCTACTCTTCCATTCCCCTTTTATGCCACTGCAGCCTTGGGAATTCCAGTATTCAAGCTCTAATAACTATTTTTGCTTTTGAAATTAAAATATAAATATCATGCATGCAGCTGGGCACCTAGAACACCATGGGCAAAATTGGGTAGCAAGTTTGGAGAACTGAACCTTCCTTGTGCATGAACTGCAATTATATTCCACTGGTTAATCCAAGACAGTGGCCTTGCCCCTGCTGTCCTAGGAGTGGGCACATCCTGCTTGACCTTGCTGCTCCCACAAAATGGGTTGGGGCTGCTGTGCGAGAGGCTGCCTTGAAATTAATCCAAACCACGAATTCTCTGTGACAGGTAGTAGCATCTGGGTGACTCAGCCAGCCTCTGCGCCTGAGGCTGTTCCAACCCAGGCTGTGATTTTGTTAACGTCACAATTTAAGTAGACTTGGGCCTTGTTAGCAGTGATGATGGACCCCCTGAAGGAAACCCAAAGTGGCATAGGAAATGATGTCAGTTCATTATCGGCTCTGAAAGGGGGGTAATTACAGCTGCCTTCTTCCAACTGAGATGACCCTGGTCCTTCAGAAGGGAGCTGGCAATCTAACCTCCAGCAGCGTGCTCATGCCATTCCTCATCACCTGCTAATTTTGACAACGAAGGCGCTACCCACATCATGACTCAAGGTGACCCAAGGCATCACCAACAGACACGATCTCCAGCTGGACATCTACAGTAGTGTCCAGTGGACAACAGCATGCTGGGGGCATTGGACATGTTGACAGCCTAGATTCAGACAGACATAAAACAAATCCTACTTACTTCATGTAAATCTTACCGCAACAGCCTGTCAATGTAAATGGCTCATTGAGCCAAACTGACCAGCTTTATAACACAAAATAATCTTGCAGCTACAATGAGAAAATTTTCTCTGGTTCCAAAATATCCACCCCAGCCTGACATGGACATTGAGAATAAAAAAAATAAATGGGTAGACAGACTAAACAAAATTGGTAGTGCATTTAAATATTTATATTAGCAATTGAGACATGGGTCTCTCTTTTAGTATTTTTTGCAATGCCTTGGACCAGTGGCTGGTGATTTACCTGTCTTCAGCTGGTTGCACCTTCTGAGGAACTTCCTTCACTGCCCTGGAACAAGTTCACTTCCTGAAGGGCAAAGCCAGACACCCAGCATCGTGTGTTTATAAGGGTGCAGCACAGAGGGAAAAGGAGGAGGAGGAAGAAAGGGAAAGAAATACCTAACAATTTAGTGACTGTAAACAGAACAGCCTCTTGGCAAATTATTTTCTTAGTTCTTTAAAAGTTAATTGGAGATGCTACAGCGTCACGTAGGAGGGTTCTGAGTACCTAGATACTGGCATTAAGGAGATCTTCCAAAACTGAGCACAGGGTGTTCTGCAAAGGCTAACCACATCAGCCTCCAGAGACGCTGCTGCATCGTAAGGGGTTGTTTGCAACGGGAAAATACATGATTACTGTAGTGGTTGTGGAATGATACCTTAGCCACACTATGTATATTATATGTGTAGAAACACACATCTGAGAATAGCTTCCCTGGAGACATCCCTGTTGCAGACTAAGAGCATTCACCATAGAAGCTACCCTAGAGTAAGAACAGCATTGTCACTTCACACCCAACTGCATTATGGATTAACTTCCCTGTGTGCTCAAACCATCTTTTAGGGGGATAATTTCTGCCTTTTCTTCCCTGCCCTTTCTTCTGGGCATCAAGTGGAAACTGTGGGAGCTCTTGGTGACAATTTTACATGCTAGTTTCCCAATGCCATTGCACTCTATAACTCCAGGCTCTGCATCCCAAGATCCTTTCTTCACACTAGGTAGTGGCCATGTATAATCAAGGTATCAGTAAAATTACAGCTTGTTTTAAGTCTACAAAGGTATCTGCCCACTCCTTTAGCCCATGAAGAAGCAGGCATAATGAAGCACAGACATTCATGCCAATGGACATAAGTAACCCAGGGAAGTGAATCAAGAGATCCTTCTGCTACTGAGAAAAATATTTTTTTTCTTTCCTTTGACTACTTGTTTTCTGTTAATTAATATGTTAAAAGTATCACTTTAACGCTGTTGCCGTAATAAAACTTTAGGGATAAAAAAGCTCTCCCAAATCAGTAGGCAGACTTTTCTGGCAGCATCCTTTATAAAAGAACTGAACTCCGTAAAAGGTGATTCATTTGATCAGCTGTGTCTAGCGGTGGTTCAGGATCAGTTAAGGGATGAAATTGTCCCATAGTTCAAGCTCTGGAGCTCTGTAAGAGTGAGGGTCTACCCCTCAACATGCCACATTTTGAAAACAAGTTACAGATTTGCTTTATTTCATGTGTAATAAAAAGTTCTTGGGGCTTACTGTGGTTTTGTTCAATGTCTCCCACAACACAGATTTGGCTCATTTGTGGGCTCTTTAAACTACCATAGCACAAAAAGCAATAAGAATAAAAGCAGTCCCATAGGGTCCCTACTGTAGGAATGGCACTTTTATTCCCTGTCAGATACCTCAGCATCTCTAGCAAAAAGAAAGAAGAGAATGAAAATAACAGACACCCAACTACCTTCTAAAAACACAACAGAGGTTGGAACTTGAAAGAGAGCTCTGGTGCTGTGTCCAAGTGTTGCTAAAGATGCAGAATCATGGGTCATCTGAATTTCTGTGCTCAGTCCTCGACCTGACAGCTCATCATCGGCTTGCAAGGGCGAGGACAATTTCTTTTCAACGTGACCATTTCAGAAGACCTGGAAGAAGCCCTCTTTCCAAACAGTCAGAAGGGAGGGGAGGATAACATCAGCAACTGCTTCCCTGGTACAGGGGACCATAGGCAGCACAGCTGTTCTTTTTGGAAATGTAAGAGAGGGAAAAAAAAGTGCTGAGGGAGTTGTCATTGGCGGACGGCACAATAGGTGATTCCAGAATAACTCTTCACACAATCATAATCTTTTCTTAAAAACATTACTCAGGAAGGCCAAGTCTGACTAACTTTAGAAATGGCAAACGTCACTTGAAAAACAAACATGTAAACTATAAGATTACTTAGGATCCAGTTTCCCTGTTTTTCTCTGACAAAGGAGAGCACAGGCATGTGTCAGCCCAGATGCTGCAGCTGAGATTGCCCTATATCAGCCTTCTCCTGCCTGCTCACAGCCACATCCAGGGAATGTCAGCAGGAGGATTTCAGGCCGTACCCATAGTTCCACCTCTATCCCTGTGTCTGCCCCCTTTGCAAGCGGGCCACCACAGGGAAGGTCCATGCAGGGCCAGTTGTCCCATCACTGCCCACAGAAAACAGAAATGCTGTCCCTGAGCTCTGCAGGACGTCACGCACCTTCAGAGGCAAAACATGATCTCAAGGTCGTTTTGAAATCCTGCCCACGTATGCCCACGCAGCGAGCCATGGCAGCTCTCAGTTGGATATGGAGTGCCTTCTGTCCTCCTTGGTACCCAAGGCCTCCCCAGGCAGGAGGATGGGGACAGAGGGAGGGAGGAGTGTCATACAGTGCCAGACCTATCCTACTCTTGAGTACTGTCAGGAGATGGGGAAAAAAATGACACAGAAGCTTTTTGAATGAAGAAGATCCAAACTGCAAGCCCTGAATTTTCCCACAGTCAACAGAAAATAACCAAACCCAAACCCTCCACTTCCTTGTGCCTGGGAGATGGAGGTGAAATGGAGATGTCAAAATGATTCCTACTTCATCCCCATCACTGTGGTCAACCAGAGGTGTGGTGAGAGGAGACCAGGATGTGTCCCTAGCCTATAGCTACACCATTTGGCTTCTTCAGTAGCTTATGAGACAGGTAGCAAGTCCATTCACCCCTAAACCCCTTGAAGCCTTCTGTGGCAGTGTGGATGACCCTTACAAGGACCAGCTTCAATGCTGGAGACAAACAGGGACCTTTCTGCACCCTTGCCCTTTCGCTGCAGATCTGACCATTCAGCGCTGGGTGTTTTATCACCAGTCCTGGTACTCTCCTGAAAACGTCCTGTTTTAAAGGGACTTTCTGGTCAGTGCTAAAGTCATGGAGTTTGTGTCTGACTATGCAGGGAGATAAATCTCCACAAAAAAACAGGAAAAAAGTCACAATTTTGTAAGATCTGTTGTCATACAGTTACCATTGTCACAAGGGACAGGAAAAGTGGAGTCTGAGGTTTTACAAAGCTCCCACACAGGGGAGTGGTTTTTTGGAGGGAGAAGGAGGTTGTCACAGAGCTTGCAGAAGCTGAAGTCCGTGACATTTTATTTGTATTGTTTCAACTCATTCACCCACATGCCCTCAAGGGAAGTTCTGTTTTTTAAAATTGCTGTTTCTGTTAAAAACCACATGGTGTGAACCAGTGTGTTAGATGCTCCTTTCCCACAAAATATTTTTTTTTGATTTCTACTATTCTCTCTCTCTCTGCTATATAGATGTAAAATATAGAGATTTGCTCATGTATGCAAACCCTCATTTTCCTCCTAATTCATTCCAATGAAATCCAAGAGATTAATTTGCTGAAGTCAATGGAATAATATTTGTATAGAACTAATCTTTGGTGAGGAAAAAATCAAGCATATTGATATTACTCTTTTCATTACTTCTTCCATCTTCAATAGCTTCCTCTGCCTGAATACTATCATACAGATAAAGTAACAACTAGAGATGAGTCCCTTGAACCAAAAAAATCAACTAGGGAAGAGGAATTCAACGATATAGAGGGAGAACTTATGACCTCTATTTTCTTGGTTTATTTTATTTTCACTCTTTGTAGTGGGTTTTGTGGGACAGTTTGCAAGTTTTTTAAGGATTTCAGTCCAGGTGGTAACTTAGCTAGTCAGAGGATCAGTTGATAAAACTCTGATTAGATGTCAGTTCTACAACTGAGATATTTCACAGCCTGGCTTAACCTATGTTTAGTCTAACAGATAAATGTTTAGAGTTCACCAAGACTGCTGAAGTGAAGTTAATATAAAGAGAGTCTCACCAAACCTGGTCAATCCATAAAGCTTTCTTTGTCTTTAGCCTTTAACTCTGCATGTTTTCCTTAAGTTAAGCTCTGCAGCTTAAATTCACAAATTACTCATACATTAATCCATAAATTTAAAATAAGAAACATAACCAGCTCAGAGTTTTGCAGTGCTGCAATAGTGCAAGGCGATGGAACACACATGACTCGGCGTGCTCAGCACCTTTGGAGTTAACCACAAGGGTCTTTGACAGATCAAGTAAGCCAGTTTCTCTCTTTCTCTTTCCTCCTTACTCTCCTTGAACAATACAAGATAGTCAAGGGAATAGCCCTTTTACAGACTATTTCACTATTTCACAGACCAGTGAGGTGTTTGGAGACAAGAGAAGGGAGCAGACGAAGTCTCACCACCACTACAACAAGGAAAACAGGGCTTGTGCAGCCCCATCAGAAGTGTCTCTTGATGAACTGATTGGACTTATCAGCTTCAAGTGACTTTGAAATGACAGATAGGTGTTTTTCACCTATCACAGTTAAATCCAGGACCAGTGTATTCTGTCCTTATTTGATCTTGACTCTGTGCCTTTACTGCAGTGGTTACAAAGGAGTCTGTGTCTCAGAGCGCCTCATATTTTTAAATTAGTTCGATTCTCCTTCACCAGACAGAAGAAACATGCTGCTGCCATGCCATGCAATGTTCAAGGCCATGCTTCCCTGATAACCCTGATCCCTTGGTACTGCTGAACAGATGTGTGGGAGAGGCAAAGGCAGAGGTGTAAAGAAAACAGGAATTGAGAGGAAGCAAGGAAAAGACAAAGATTTAGGGTAGCCAGGAGCAGCCAGGTGGAAAATGGCTAAAGAAACCAAAACACACAGGTGATGACAGAGACTGAATGAGCATTACAAGTCATGTCAAGGCAACCAACAGAAAGATTCCTATTGAAAGAGTTTCAAATCCGCATCTTTCCTCAAAACATATATAGAGCAGAAGCAGCCAATTTGCATTTGGCAGGTAGCGTCAAGAGAGTTTATGTAACACTGCAAAAAGATAAGCACCTATTTAAGAACAAAGTGTTATTTTTACCCAGGACGCAAGCAAATCAAGCACTCTCATCACAGACAAAAAACCTTCATGCTGTCAGCTGTGTGTTGTCTTGGTGTTGTAAAGCACCACAGGGCATAAAATCACTATGGTATTTTTTGCATTGGTTGTCAACCTCTGTTTGCTGGGGATTTGAAAAACAGGAGACAGGAAGCACAGGAAGGTCTGAACAACAATTAGCAGACCTTAACGAAAAGCAAGGAGACCATCACAAATCTGTGAAATGCATTTTCTCCCTATGAAAGAGACAGTTAACCTTTTTGCAATAGTGAGTTAACAAAAATATGAGGGATGTAATTAAGCATCTGCTGAAGAAGAAAGGGAAGGGAAGGGAAGGGGGAGACGGATTGTGTTGTGAGGTAGGTGGAACAGGAGAAAATGCATTTTGGAAATATCTGGTATGGATTACAGTTCATCAGCTCTGGAAGAGAGTTACTTGGTCTTGGCTTCCCTTTATAAATTTTTTTTGTTCACTTAGGTCATGTTACTACTATTCAAGCCTAGATTACAGAAAAGGCAGATCTGCGGGACTTTGCATTTATTTGCTTTGTCAGCTCAACATATTAAGTGCAAGTTTATATGTACGCTATATATCTTATTAAATACTGGGTCTCATTTTGGTCTATTCTCTTCTAATTTATTTTGAACTCAAAGACCATAACTGTAAGTGCCTTCAAACCTATAGATGCTTAGACCACTGAGGAAAGAGCAGAAAAAAAGTGAAATGCAGCAACCATTACTGTCCGACTTCATTATACTCATGCCTTGGAAGGATAAAACAAGAATATGCTGGAATTCAATCTCCTCTGAGCAAAGAAACTGTAAACAGCATGTTTGCTAGAAATGATGCGTGCTCAATCCACTAAAAATCATCAAGATATGCAAAATTCAAATGCAATTTAAAAGTGGATACTGAGAAAATTTACGGACACAGAACCAAGGAAAGTACATTTTTATGGCTGTACCCTTGACCCACGACAGCACAGAGCAGGTGGAAGGCAGATGTGGGGAACACTGCACATCCCCAACACTGGAGGCTGTGCGGGATGCGCAGGACCCTGCCAGTCTTATTGCCAGGGCCCAGGTTGCAGCAGCGGGGCACAGGATGGTGTGGATTGAAGCAGCCACCACTGGGCACCCACGGCAGGATCTTCTTAGCATTTCTAGACTGATTTACTAATTTTACTAGCATCATTATTTCCATCACTATCTGGATTGAGACAAAGTAGCAGCAACTCGCACTATGCAGATCCCCACAACAGATCCCAATGACAACTGTAACCGCAGCAATGTCAAGGGCAAAAAAAAGAAACACCAGCGTGTAAGTATTCCATTTGGGAAAGAATTGTATTCATCCTTTCTCCAGCAGTGCCATCTTCCTGTGTAATTACAAACCAGGCAGTAATGCTTGAAGGAGAGATGTGCCAAATGTTTAAATCAGAATCAGTGGCCAGGCTCCTTTGGGAGCTGACAAGGGCAAGTCACAACTACCTCTTGGGATTCCCACTCCCACTGCAAAACCTGTCTGGCAAAGGGCTGTGTTGCAACATGTGCTCTTCATATAGAGCTCTTATTTCTGACTGTAATTTAGCCTCTTGTCAGGAGCTGCTCACACATATCAAGCAAAACAGCCTTGCTCATCCATATCAACCTACATACCCTCACATAGTAGCAGCAGCACAGAGTACACTCTGCTTCCAGTGGTCTCCTGTGGATCGCAGGACAGATTTGGTTAATTGTGTCCATCTCCTCTCCATAAAAGCCTGCTCCATAAGGGATGTTTTCTGGCCTTTCATACTCTTGAGCTATAAAACCCACAAGTGAAAGGGCCTCTGCGGATGCTCCTTTGAAACCATTCAGCTACTCATTTTACATAGGAAGAAGGGTTAAAAACAGCGCTCACCGAATGTTAAAAATAACATATAACAGTAATGCTTATCACATATGAGAGGAGAAAAGAAAATACCTGAATTATGCTTTCAAAAATAGTACTGTCTGTTCTTAACAAAGCACAAAATGTAATGAGGCCCTCGATCTACTAATGTTAACAGTTCACTAAGTTCTGCATAGGAGAGAGGAAAATAAAGTCCTTAGAGCATGTTAGATTCCCCTCATCCTCTATTTAAGAGGTTACTAAATTATTGAAATTCTGCATTAAGAATGTATTACACGCTGTCTAGAGAATGATGGGACTGCAATGCGTAATACAGAGGTGTAAGCTTCCCAATATATGCACACGAAATGACTTCCTAACCTAAAACACTTGCTTCCTGCCAATGTGATTTCAAGAGAGTCGAGGAGGGAAAAATAAATCCTAAACACACTGATGATTGAATTTTGTAGCTGAAATTTGTACCGCTAAAGACATTTTATTCATTTATTCTACATTATCTATGTAAATAATATGCAATAGAAGAACAAATAAAAAATGAGCATGGCTCCAGCAACTGCAAATATCTTGTCTTAACCTGACTTCATGTCACAGCAGTGTCATGGAGCAGGACACCACCACAAGGACAGAGGAATCAATGGTGATTATTTCCTCCTCACCCAGGTATCCATTATACTCAGCTCAGTGTCTTGGTAAAAAGAAGAGAGAATGAATACCAGAGCACATACAGTCAATGCTACGTGTGATCGTTACAAATCTGGTTGTCTGCCTGCACTGCTGAGAAAAACAAGAATTTATCAACAAAGTTTGACGATGCTGCCAACAGAAATTCAACAGAAAGGAGACAGAAACTTCCTAGAAATATGGTTTGACTTGCCCACTGTTACAGTTAGCCTCTTATCCTTCAGGTTGCGAGGACATATTCTACAATACGCAGAAGTTATGGATGCTTCACAGTTCATTTTTTTTTGAACTTGCTTCAATTTATATTCAGAACCTCTTGTCAATTAATAAATTATATTAATGGATAAAGCATGTTGGAGCGAGAGCTCAAGGATTCACTGGCTAAATTCAGTCTTGCTGAGGCCTAGGGCTGAATTCAGCTTAGATTTTTTAAAAAGGTTTTTCACATTCTTAGTCCCCAAATAGAGGTCAGCTCCAAGCTAGGAATCCTTCAGTGACAGTGGGGTTTTAGTTGTGACATATGACATGCCATTGACTAACAGATACCTCCACTGAGGTACGAGTCCAACACAGAGGGACCAGCTTGGACCCTGCTTTTGAAATAGGAAGCCCCAAGCAGTCACATCTGTGCTGTCACACAGGCTATGCTCTTAGTCCAACATTGCCAGTGATGTGACTGTAAAACCTCTGCTTTTGTGTCCTGTGCTGTTGGCATCCTCATGCACCCAGGCACTACATGGCTCAGGGGGCCAGTTTGGACACGCAGTCACATGCCAGGATGCAGAAAATAAGTTCTAGTTCCTGAATGATAGCTCTGTTCATGGAGAAGGTCATGGTTGCTCTGTAGTCCAGGGAACTTGAAGCCAGATTCCCCCAAAAGGTAGAGAGTGTTAAAAAAAAACAAGATGACCCTCAGACCTGCTAGTCTGCTTCCCTACAGTGAAATGAGCTGCGTTGCAGCTGATCTTAGAACCAGTACTCAGAGCAGGATTTAAGCTATGACAGATATAAGAGCTCTGCAAGAGCAGTGTTTATCCTCGCATTGCAGGACAGCCCAGTTCTGCCAGATTTGTCAGAGAAATAGCTCAAGGAAAAATATCCTTGTCATGCTGCCAGTGCCAGTGCTAAACTAGGTTAATTGTCAGAGAGATGCAGAGGTCGGCCAAACTTGCAGCATACGGCCTGTGTGGCTTAATGTCAGATGAGAAATGAGAGTCTGTTGCTTGTGAGTAACCACCAACCTCCTGCAACTCCCATCACCTCCCTCCTTCCTCCTACCCCCGAGCCCCCCAGTCCTTTGCCCTCTCTGGTCCCCATCCCAAAGTGGATCGCCTGCTGCGAAGCAGCCTCTGAGGGGGATAAGGTTTGCCCCCTCCCTGCTCCCGTTACATGGGTAAGGCATGCAAGCACACTTCTTTTGAGCAGCTTACACAAAAATCAGACATAACTGAGACATAACTCATTCATGAAAAGAAACCTTTCTGCCAACCATAATTGTTGCACTGCCTTTCCAGCTTTGCAGGGTTTCATTTTTTTTGGCTGGCTCAGGTTTTACTTTTGGCAATAAAATGTATTTGTTAAGATTGACACTGGCCAACATCAGCCTTTTCCAAAGGTGTGAGAAGGCTCCAGCCACAAGAAAACATTCCAGCAGAGTAAAAGGTCTAATTCTGATCTCAAGTGTGTGTAGGCAGCTGTGAATCAAGCAAAGGCGACTTTCATGCATGCACAGAAGGAATGAAGCAGGATCTTTCTCAAAGTATAACTGAAATGCCAACTTTCAGTACACACAAAATTCCCAGGCAGAATCAACAAATTCTTAAAGCTCTCAAAGGGTTTTTGGTTTCTGGAGCTGTCCCAGACAAATTTCTTTCTGCACCTAGAATCACAGTGCTGGGGAAGAAGACGCTAACCAGTAACGCTTACTCATACCACGAAAATGCAGCACTCTCTAACCCGGGCTGTGGAACCAGCGGGATGCGCAGGCAGGGAAAGGTACCGTCTTTGGGAGAGGGTGGCAGAAGGTGGGGGAAAGACCCAGACCCCATCGTGCTGCTAGGGGGAAAGCACTGCATATTTGTCTGAGTGCAATTAGTTCTTGGTCAAAGAGTGACTGGATCCAGAACAGTCATGGTCAATAGAAATTATTACTTTCTGCTGCACCTCCTATGCTAGCAGCACAGTCTGTATCAAACACTCCTGAATACAATACCTAATGTATTTAGAAAATTCAATTTAGGCACTTCAACACCACAAATTTAGACTACAACTCCTCCTGTACTTCCAAGAATAATATGGTACATCTGTCATTCACCTGCATGGGCTTCTGCTGGGGGGCTTTCAGGCCATAGTTGTACTAAAATTTCAAGCTTTATTGTGCAATTCTAAAGACTGGAAATACAAAGGGAGAAGAATGACAGAGGCAGGGTCATGGCATGAGAAAGGAGGGGAATAAACAAAGTTAAGGACCAGAACAGGTATGAAGAAGAGGGCAGGAGTGGAAGAGCAAACAAGAGGGCTGGTAGAGTGGGTTCAGACACAAGGGAGTGAGGGGACAGGCTGGGGAAGTGACACTAGCTGTTGCTGGAGATTTTGGGAGACATCTCAGAAGTCTGAAGAAAACCATTTCCTTGGACGATCTGCTACCCTTGCAGAGACCTTGGGGAGAAACAAAGGGAGCCTGAGAGTGCCCAGTGCCTACTGCTCCCCTGTACCACGGTACCTGCTCAGACTTGATATAATATCCAGATCAGAAGCTTTCCCAAAGAGGATATTGGAGACAGGAAGAGTCAGGAACCAGGAAGATTGTATTTCTTGCTTCTACGCAAGATGTCAGAGTTTGCCGTGTTTCCATCCTGGCCCCTTTATGAAGCTGTAGCATGGGGGTGAAGCTAATGGGCAGCCCTTGATGCCCCCATGCCTTTCTGCTTTAATTCATCTCAATTCTGCCTTCCCTGAGAGACATCCAATTCCAGGACACTGGAAAAGACCTTTCTAATTTTATCTGAATGTGCTTTGTCCTGGTTATTTAATGCAGATATTCTAAACATTTCATTTATATTTTCATTCAAGAATTTTTCCATTCAAGCCTTGCTTTCCAACACTTTCAGCTTTAATTAACCTCACAGCTTAATTCCGACACAGATTTCCATGCACGTAACTTTGCATAGAGTAAGGAGGCCAACACGTGGCTTTTGCAGTAGACTAACACACGAGCCCAAAAGGTGCTCCAGGCTTCTCAATTTTGTCACAAATAATGTGTGCCCTGTGCTCTCCAGCCTCCATGCAGCTAATTTCACAAGGATAGACTTGAAGCCAGACCCAAGTTTCCCCACCGAGTTGAACAGAAATTAAAGAAGTTGGCCACACAGTTAAGCTGAGTGCTGGAAGGGGGCTGGGAGGGTGCATCTAATAGCTTGAACTAAATTGCTCTTACCCATAAAAAAGACATGCCCAAGGACACTAGAAGACAGCTGGCGCTTGCCCCTCTTATTTTTAAATTGAATGAACAGAAAAACCAAATTTTACTGGCTATTGCAGCCTAAAGTGCTGTTCTGAAATTTAAGAGTACTTATCGTATAAAAGTTATATGGGGAAATTTGATCCAGTTAATTTGGTGAGATCCCTTTGTTTCATGTAAAACCCAAGAGGGGTAAGAAAAAAAGAAGTAATTTTTTGCATGTGGGAGTAGGTTGTACATTTCACTCTAACAAACAATAGAATTTTTAAAAAATGGCTTAATTCAAATTAGTGGGGTGGATCTCGCTGGCGGATTACCAGCAGCGAGGAAGGCGAGGAGCTGTTTAATCCTTGGAGGGAAGCAGGCCCAGCAAGTGTGGCTGCCACGAGCTCCCCAGTGCTCAACCTTTGCTGAGCACACGGGGTGCCCAGCACCCTCCCGGGCGCTCGCTCGGGCAGCTCGGTCACATGCTGAAGGGGGATTACGTTGGAAACCACCCCACGCTTTCCACATGACTGAGGTCCTCAGAGGGACAAGGTGAGGTTATTCACTGCCTAGTCTTGCAATCTCCTTACCCTCACAATTTTGTTTCTAAAAATGGCTCATTGAGCTCAAAGTGCAGAAAACCCTTCTATTGAGAAATACCCCGCTGCACAGGTCCTGCTTTGAAGTGAAAGGGATAGCGATGGAGGCTGGTGTACCTCGGTGTGAGCAGTGCCACCAGGTCCTCACCCCCAGGAGAGCCTCCTGCAGTGGGCACAGGCTGCCTCTCCATCCACACACCTTGTTTTTAACCAAGGTAATAAGATACCCTGACTCAAAAGAATGCTTGAGCAAGTATTTCCTTTCTGAAGATATTTTAGATAAGAAAGAAAGAGAGCAGATGCCTATCGAAGCAGCTTTACAGGGTTATAAAGGAGAAGACATGGACCCCGGACTGATGTCTCCTCAAGACCCATGTAAGACTCTTATGATGTTGAGAACCATTGGGCTGGTGTGGCTACACCCCACCCCCTCCCAGAGGTTCCTTGGGGGAGACCTCACAGATTTCTCTTGTTCTTTTGCCACATGTTTCCATGGGGTTCCCCTCAGGAGGGAGCCCCCCAGCTTACCACAGGCTGCTTTTCACGATTTGGCTAAGAGCAAGGACAAGAAGAGCATTTGTGCTGAGATCTTTGCTGGGGCAAGGGAGATACAACAGGCAATGGCCAGGGAAGTGGTTTTAGTGCAGGCGACAGTGTCAGGAGATACATATTTGCTTACTGAGAATACCTATAACTATCAGACTGCTAATAGAAAACTAAGAATAGCAGCATCCAACATTTGTCACACCAAGTGCCACTACAACACATCCACACACCTCTCTTTCCTTCCCATGTGGCACCCAGCTGAAGTGTAAAGGTCTGACACAGCCTTTCTCCACCGTCATTTCTCCTCTTCCACTCTCCTAAAGTCTCCTCTTTATTTCTTAGGTGGATTCCAGATCCTGCATCTCCAGACGGGCTTTGGGCCGTACTGTAATCCCTATTATTCCCCAAGCCGCCTGTTCAGCACTTAGAAAAAAAAATGTCCTCAAACTAAAGCAAACCCTGCCAATGCTACATGAATAACCTAACCCTTGTTTGAAGGGAGTAGAAGGGAAGAGATGGGCTGTATGAGTGGGAGGGCAGTGCGATTCCCAGCGCCCTTTTTCTTCCTCTTGTGCCAGCACCAGTGATGGTAACCGCATCCCTCACGGTCCTCCAGCTCTTCCCTTGCCGCTTATTGCCTCGCCAGCCCCCTCCTCTTCCTCGGATGGTATCTTTGGTGGCTGTCGGCCAACAAAATAATGAGTCCTGACTGAGGCCAGTATTTGTACTGGCCAGCAACCAAAGATAGTGTGATAATGAAAAAAAAATAAATAATGTTTTCCACTTACTACGGTCTAGTTTCGAGCCACGGGGCAAGCTGTCAGATACGCTACACATGGCAGCGGATTTTCAGTTGCCTGTGGGAAAGAATTTATGAAGCTGCCTCTGTGGGTTTTGGGGCATGAAAGGGCTGGGGCAGTAAACCTGTGCCCCTAGGTGCCAGGCTGTTCCGGATACCGGTGCACATGCTGTCCCACTCACAAAGCTTTGCATGAAAAACATCCTGCATGCAAGTGCCTGAGCAGTGGAAGCAGCAACCTATAGGTCATAACATTTGTATAAACTGATTGAACAGGACTGAAAAGGGTATTTCTCTTTTTTCTTTCAACTGCTGCTATTAGAGAGGACCTTGAATCCATCCCACAGATTAGTATGTCAGTGCCTTGTGTGACATCCAGCAGCAGCCAGAGGCACCAAAAAAACGCAGAGGAGGAGGAGAAATTTCTGAAATGAGCTCAAACTGCCCAGCACCCTTTTGGATTCTGTCAGCCCCAGCAAATCCTGCTTCCCACTGCCCCGGCCAGAGACGGAGCAGTGCCGGAGGTCCTGAGCACCAGTTCCCAGTGCCAGGTAGCATCCAGGGCTGGGCACTGGGGAGGGGACATGCACCTCCCATTGCTGACCACAGAAGATGCACGTCCAAAGCCCAGCCCACACCCACTCCATTAAGAATGACTGCCGATATCCAGCAAGACGAACATCTCTGTGGGTTAGAAGGCTAAATAAATAAGAGACGAATAGCTACTGTACTTCTTAGGCCTTTACCCTGGGAGAATCAGTGAACCTGAATTCCCCAAGAAAAGCAAGTAGGCTGCGTCTGCGCCTGTGCTCTGATTAATCTCATCAGTTTGTTTTCCTGGAAACTAGATGTCCCAGATGCCATTGTTCCCATTGTAAGTGTTCATCTGCTCTGTTTTGAGCTTGATTGCTCCTGTAGCCTGCTTGACTTAACTGGTTTTTGTTTGTTTGTTTTTTTAAATTAACATTCTTGAACAAAATGCCAGCAAATTAAAATGAGGGCATAGCTGTAACCCTCCACACCAGATTTGTTAAATGTTTAAAAACACCTATGGCATACAGAAATCCTGAGCTGTTGTACGCAGCGTGACTAAATTATTAATACATGTCATGCATATCACACAAGAATTTCAAAAGGAGACTTTGCCTTTCTGCAAAACACTGCTATTTTGTCTGACAGTACAGACAAAATCATTTGGAAATTAGTCTTATTGGTACTAATCACAAATGTTACTAAAACATTCCCACTGTAGGCACAATACAGTCATTTTTCTTTTTTGAGCAGAATTAGCCATTTCATTCATTATCTCAAGGAAGATCTTAAGAGTTTACAATTTGTTAAAATACAAAGAAAACATAATTAATTAAAACGTACTGGAACAAATATCTATTGCTAGTCATAAAAGCCCTATTAACTAGAACAATAATGTTGAAGCACAAATTAAACTACTATCATTTACTGATGATGCCACAGAATATTTGGTTTATGGGTTGGAAAGATCAGCTATGGGGTTGTTTGAAGTGGGTTTTTTTAAAACATGAAGATATATGAATGGATTTCTACATTTAAATTTGCATTATAGAGAAAATAACATTCTGCTGTAGGCAAAAACAGAAATACGGGAAATTTCTTTCTAGTCTCAAGTGAATTATTTCTGGTGAAAGGCTTCTCAGCATTTTTCTACAGGCATGCAGCTTTACACACAGAACATTATGCATGTACACACAGGGAGTGCTCTACTGGGGGTCTCTATCCTGATGCCCTCCTCTATGCCCAGCTCCCCTGCAAAGCTATTTATGGAAAGTAAAGAAAAAACACAGATTCAGAAATGGAAAACAAACAAACATATCCAACAACCACCGAAAACGTCGGCACAGAAAAGCAAGTTGATAAGGAAAAAGGCAGCTTTGCTCGGTATGTCTCAGCTGCTTCCAAAGCAGAAAGCAATGGGGATGTACTGCTATTATTAGCCCTCTGGATGGGAAGCAGCTAGTTTGCAGCACGGTTTGGAGCTGTTGGCAAGATGTTGCAGGGTTTTCTTCACATGTACGCACCCACACAGACACACAGGCAGACAGACAGACCCCCCAAAACGCTCGTGGCGAGCCCCTTCCCGCCGCTCGGTTGAGACAGACAGACAGAGAGCACGACGCTGGCGCGACTGTGCGTACTCACAGCTCGGAGTACAAGAAGTGCAGGTTGCCCACATTGTCTATGTAGTTTGCAGGACTTAGCCAAGGTAGGACCAGTAACAGGAGAGCCTTCATTTTCAGTGCAGGGCTGGCACTGCTGCTAGGTTTCCTTCTTCCCACCGTCTCTCCGTGCTGGTGGGACACACAACGTGAAGCTTTTGTGCCAGCCAAGCCGCTCCTAAGCGAGCCTTTCCATTTCAACGCAATGGTAGCATATTATGAATCGAGCTTAAATCCCTGAAACGAAGCTACACTGCAAAAATCATTGACCTGTAAGAGGATTACTTGATCTGACTCTCAGATGGGTGGATGTGAGGGTTTAGGGACAGCACAGCGTGGTTGGCGAGACAGTGACTTATGCTGCAGAGGAGAGCGATGCTCAGGGAAGAGACCTGCCTCCTGCAGGATTCAGAGTGGTTCTTCAGAGGCAGCTGGTACGTTTACATCACTGCCCACAAGCAGATGGGTTACGAGCTAAACTGCATCACGGAAGGGTGTAGCTGTCTGACAAGGGG
>NW_009631741.1:109564-154326 GCF_000690535.1 Cariama cristata
GGGGGAAATGCCCCCTGTGGAGTTTTGAAGCAGGCAATATCAGAAGACCACACCTTTTTAAAGTAAACCGCTGCAAAAGATCACAGCCAACGGCTGGCTGTTTGCATCTCAGTCTGAATTCCTCAAATCCAGTCAGATGTATTTGTGCAAACATAAATCATGTAACAATCCAAGGACATGTCTCTTCTTGGGTTTTTTTTGAGTTTTTTTTGAAGGATGCAAGAGCAAACATTTTAAATAAGGATGGACTATTCCATGGTAACTGATGTTTAAAAAAAAATCAAGTTCTGTCATCTATTACAAAGCGTAAAACAGCAGACTCACCTTGTGCCATCAGTGACCTTGTCTCTGATCAAGGCAAACTTTCATTTTCTCTCTGATAATCAGGATGGGTTTGAGCCTGAATCATGCAAGAAATGCAAGGACTGCTGACGGCCCTGGTGACTCTAGCAGAGTCTACTTTAATTTATTCACTGAGAACACAGATCACGTTCGGTCGAGGTTTCAGATGGGCTCTGAGCCATTCTTGCTGAAGGCACCGGATTGTTTATGATTATTATTTTATTTTTTTTATTAGCAAAGTCGCACGCTTTCTCTCCCCTCTATTGATTTACTGGAGTTAAAGAGAACCGCATCAGTTCAGGCTGCTCAATCTGTGTCTGGGCATGCCAGAGCACAATGTCCTTCTCCTCTCCTGCCATGAGTTGGAGATGGCATGGCAAGAGAGGTTTCTGCATTTCTGAGAATTAAATTAGGCAGAGGCATAAGATACCTTTAGCAATAATTAATTAATGCTGTGCTTAAAAAAAAAATAAAGATACTGCACGGTCTCTGCAAGTACAAGGTTGCAGAAGTCCCCCTTTAGAGGTCATTCAGAAAGTTCCCTCCCAATTCTTCCCTCGGGTGGGAATGCCAGCGAAGCCGCATCATCCACCCCCTAAAAAGCTGAATCTCACAGCAGCAAAGGTTCCTGATGATTTCCTACTCCCCTGCCTCTGCCCTTTGGCCTTAAGGTAACTCAGCCCTCCAAACCATCCTGAAGAAAGAAAATCATGTCATGAGTGGCAAAGAAGAAGCCACCCAGCCTATGTAGCACTCCCTCCTACTGCACCACCCCAGAGGCTTTAGGGTTTGATGGGAAGGGAGACCACTGCTCCGTCTCTCCAGTCCCCTGCTCCCTAGCTGTGCAAAGCTGGGACTTGGTGAGGGGAGCCTGACGCAGGGAAGGAGGGACAGCAAGAGGCTGTGGGAACATGTTACTAAACCAATTCTTCTTCTCCCTGGTTGGGCTCAGGCCAACTGAGCCAGAGGCATAGGATCTTGAAGATCCTGAGGGGAAAATCCAGGCCATGGACATTCAAGAATAAGCACTGGAATAAAACTTGTCAGGCTTTTACAAGACCAAATCATGGTTTACAACACTGCAATTCTGCAAGATATGTATGTGAAGGGTATCTTTACTACTGCTACCTCAACGAGGAGAAATCAAGACACTGGAGTGACTTGCACATGTCCATGTAGGAGCGTCAACACTAGAAATCAGGAATTGTGCTAGTTGTGTGGCTTCTGTGTAAAAAGTAATACTCCAATTTGCTTATTTATTGCATGGGGGTTTTTTTTCCTGCTAGTTTTATGGCCACAGTATCATCATCTCCAAAAAAATGAAGGCAAGAAGGAGAACCTAAAGTACGTTAAAGTCAGCTATATGTATAGCAAAGGGAAAGGGTATTTGCACTAGGGGCTCCAGAGTTTGTGGTTGGAACCTGTAGAGAAACATAATCTCAGTGACAGTAGCTCACAGCAGACTGTCAGTCCCTTTACCTGCATAACTATTGAAATTAGTATTTGAGGCCTGTCAGAAAAGTCCTGACCAAAGGCAGAAAACTATAAGTAACTTTGCTAATTTTCCCCCTTAGCAGCAGAAAGCTAACCTTGCAGAGCACCGATGGCCTGGGCTGGAGGCTGCTGCCACCACCACTTATGCCATGAGCCGGCAGCACCCTCAACAGGGAAAGCCAGGTCCAGAACTGGGTAGGACCAAAGGCACCCAAATCCACAAACACTAAGCCTCTAGCATGTGAAAAGTGGGCTCTTGACCTTTGCAAGGGGCCAAGAAATCCTTTGCGAATGGTCTTTTTTTCAGTTTTAGTGATGCAAAATGGTCACATTTTTTGGTTGGTTAAACCACCATAACTTCAGTGAGTATCTTCAGTGAATAAATTCTTCATGAGAATCCAGGTGCTCCAGGAAATGAGGTCTCCAGTTCAAATGGGGACATGTTTGAATGGCAGGCTGCAAAGCCTCTTCCAGTTATGGGCTTCAAGACTGTGAAGCCTGCAGACATGTGAACAAACCTCCGTGCTCCGGCTCACCAGCCTGCTTACCAGGGATGCTCTGACCCTCAGCATTACCATGTGTGTGTGTGTGCAGGAATGTGTCCCCAGCAGCAGTCTGGAGCCCTGTGCTGGTTGCCCAGGGCTTCCTCTGCAATGCACAGACAGAAGCACATACCTAGGAACACGACTCACACCAGCAAACCACAGGGAAAGTCATTTCACTGGACATCAAGTTGCACCAGGGGAGGACTGGATGTTAGGAAGAATTTCTTCACCAAAAGGGTTGTCAAGCACTGGAACAGGCTGCCCAGGGAAGTGGTGGAGTCACCATCCCCGGAGGCATTTAAAAGACGTGTATGTGTGGTGCTTAGGGACATGGTTTAGAGGTGGACTTGGCCGTCCTAGGTTTATGGTTGGACTCGATCTTAGAAGTCCTTTCCAACCTAAACAATTCTATGATTCTATCAGACACAGGCAACAAAAAGGGACATCTCTTAGACCCCCACCTCTCCTCAAATCCAAGGTGCTGTTACCTGGACTATGCCACAGTGTTTGTCTGCCATCAGAAATCACAGCCCTGAATGTATCTCTTTACTCTTCTGCCTTCCTTCCAAAAGGCAGAAGACACAAGACAAAAGCAGCAGCACGTGCTTTTACCCCGCAAAACAGAGGACCATTCATCACAACTTCTCTCCTTGCAGAGGAACCAAACTGCTCCCTGGAGAGGTCTCTCCAGGAGGCAGGAGAGAGGGTGTCCTGCCCACCGGGAGAGGTGAGCCCAGAGCGGGGGTCCAGCCGGGGAGCTCTTCCACACCGCATCGCCCTGCAAGCCCTATGGTGCAGGGCCCTGGGTAAGTGCTCACCTGGAATAAAGGAGCCCTCTGCTCCAAAGACCAATACCAAACCAGAATATTTTCTGCTCTACTTCTCATATAGGTCATTTGCGATTCAGAAAAGGATTGAAGAAAGGGCAATTATAAAACCCTTAATGTACAACTGAAATATTTATGATAGCTCAGCTTCCCAAAACTCACAGATCTCTTCGGATGACTAAATACACACTTCCATTATGCAGCTAACCACAAGGTATCCACCCAGAACTGCTAACAATAGCATGAAGTACCTTGAATGCATTTGATTCTAAAAAAAGAGTGAGAGATCGTCATATACATGGACTAAGTTCAGCTCCAAATTAACGATATGGTAAGTGTTCACTGGGAGTGAAGTCAATAAATCTTTCTTTACATTGACTGTCTTTTTTAATCAGCATCAACTGAAGATATTTTTTCCTCTCCATAAGAAAAAGAGTGCAAAAAAGGTCTATCAACAACAACTTACTGGGTTTGGAAATGCTGTTCGAGGTGACCGCGTTGCACGACCTCTGAGCAGTGTTCTGTGAAAGGGCAGCTAACCATTAGCTTGTCCAGGAGGTTATTCACGAGTATGCTGGACTTCCTGCACGTCTGGAGAATCACAAGCTTGCGGTCCATGGGGCAGAAGTCTTTTTCCACGAGGAAATTCGTAAGGCAGGCTGTGCAGAAGGTGTGACCACAGAGCGTGTCTAACGGCTGAAGCAAAGGTTGCAGGCAAATTTGGCATATCAGATCATCATCTACTTCTTCAGTGTAGCTGTACAAGTGGTTTTCTTCCAGCAAATGTGCTTGGCCGCAGGTGACACAGAGTGGCGGGGAGCTATCCTCCATCTCTTCTTCTTTCTGGTTCATAATCAGAATTGATGCAATTCAGAAGAGGGCAGACGGGAATACCCAAACTGTTTTCTATTCACGAGAGCTGCAGCAAGGCTGGCGTCCCATCAGATCTGTGGGGAAGAAAGCCGAAGGGTTATGTTCTGGATTTTTTTCTCTCCCTGTACTTACAAAATGTATCTGGCTACAAAGCACCCTAGCAGGTATTAGGGGAGGATTGGAATTTTGGGGTGGGAGTGTGAAGCAAAGAAGGGGGCAGAAAAAAAAAAAGAGAGTTAACTCCAGGGACTTCTTTTCTCTTGAATTTAGCTCAATTTACACAATTACTGTCATTGTAAACGAAGCTTTCAAAATAGGGAGAAATACTACAGGCATTTAATGGTTGAAAACCTTAAATTAGCATATAATTGCAGTTCCAGTCAGCTGATTTTGTGGTCACATTACTTCTGCTGGACAAGCAGCATCATGTGTAGGCAAACACTGCAAGACTGTGTGCAGAAATGTAATTAAGAATAAAGGTTACTGCCCGAGCCATCTGCTCAGCACGGAAAGGGAAAGCAGCAACTTCACCTAACACAGATGAGCATACAGACGCTGTACACGCAGCCAGAGAGGACAATTCAGGTCATGAGGATTTAGAGCTTGGGACCCTCTAGACCATCCTCGTCCCACAGCAGCAATGGGCCTGGGACTCTGCATTCAAAGCCTGTCTGCTTGTCCCACCGTGGCACTGCTCTGGAGGCCTCAAGTCAAGCAGTTATAACCATCTGCACCAGCATAACCTGTTCCAAACTTCATTTTACTTCCCAAAGTGCCAAATACCTCATGCGCTGAAGTGAAGTCCACTACACGATGCCGAGTACTGTATCACTCCAAATTAGGCCTATTCCCTTCATGGTCTGTATTACAGAAACCCAGTACGTCCCTAACTACAGACCCAGTTAGCTCTGGGCAGAGCACCTGCTTGCTGGTATTTTAAAGATGTAAACTGTGGGTGGCAACAAAACTGAAGAGTAATTTGTAGTTTTTACTTGATGAACCCCGACTGCTCATTGGAGCGCTTATGTCTCATTACATCTATGCTTATTTTGATATTCCGTTTTGAAAATAAACATGAAGATATAAAATACACAATGGCCTAATTACTACTCTTGCTTGAAAATGTAAATTTTATTCGCTGCTCTGCCGTAACGCTGTACCCTTGCTTCCAGCTTGACTTAATTTGCTGAGACAATGTGTCAGCCTCAGACACCCGTGTTTGAGGGCAAATGAGGGAAAGAAGAAAAAAAAATCTGACTATGACAGAGCACATTTTCATTTAAAAGAAAACCTTATTTTTATGCAAAGCTCATGGGCTCTAAACCTGAGAAATTAAACTTTAACATGACAGGGTTTTTCTGACATAAAGGTAAAATGATAGCCCCACTAACTCTAACCAGATGTTTAAATGTTAAACATTCACCTTAATGCTCTGTTAGATCCTATTCTTACATAGCAATTATGCTAAGTGGCTGTATAATAATATTTTTTGCTTGCAAGACTAATTCCTGCACAAGCTCTGTCTCCTGATTAGCAGTAGCTTCATTTGAATTAAAATCATCACCTATTAGAATTCTTCAAATATTTAAAATACTCTGTACTGTGGCAAATGTGTCCTTTTGTAAAAATATTCACTAGAGCTTTATGAACGGCTCTTTGTGAAGAAACAAACGTCTTTCTATAGTGCAGAAAGCAGCTATACCTGCTATCTTAATGCAGGAATTAAAAACTATTATTTGGTTCTACTAAGGTGACACACAGCAAAATGAAACAAGAGAAGAGATGATCATGAGGCTGAGGTGGGAACTCTTTGGGCACCACAAGTGACCTCTGGTAGGTGGCTCTTAGCCGGCTTCTCGATGAAGCGGGGTGGTCGTGAGCTGGTGTTTGATCTACCAGCAGCTGTGCTTCGCAGAGCGAGAAGAGCATTCAGCTGATCTCCACATCTCTCGTTCATGGAGGGAGCCCATGAGAAGTCAACAGGGATGCTTGCAAAATGGCAATACGCAGCTTGGGAATTTGTGGGATTGTAGCTTTAAAAACAGCCATTAAATGAATTAGAAACCAATAAAGCATGACAAAAATAGCATTGCTTTATGAACTTTGCTCTTACATTTTTGAAATGCCTTGCACCCAGGGCAACCAGGGGAGCGGGCAGTATCATGCTGTTTCTCCACTCTCCTGCCACCTCCTCTTGTACCAGCACACACAGGTAGACCCACGTGGATGCTCTCCCCATGCGCCATGCACCAGAATACAGCTAACTCTAACATTTTGTTGCCTCGTGGATGTTCCCGAAGACAGAAGCTCTTGCTTCCTGCTGGCAAGAGACGCAACACGCAGCTCCCATCAGTGACCCTGTTGAAAGCTGGACCCAAAGCCCTGCTCGGAGGCAGGAGCGGCCCGCAGGAACAGGATTATGGGCATCCCAATGGCCCCCTCCCAGCCTCGTGCCCTAACCCTGACAGTACCGCTCCTCCGCTCCCGCACGTACAGCGCATCAACTCCTCCGATACAAATTAGGTATGAGTGGAAATGGTGCTACAGCTCTGAAGTGACTACATTTCCACAATGATGATAGAGAAAGAGAGGCATCGCTGCTCCGAGACCATGCTTCGCTGCAGCAAAAATGATGAGAGATGCCCAAGCGGATGCAAAGCCAGACCATCCTGGCCCCATTACAGATATTCTTTATGAACCTGACATGCTAATAATGCATTGCCAGTGAAATACTGTAGGTGTGGGGAGTTGTACCTGAATTTTACAATGTTTACATAAATTACAATTACTTGCTACAGCACAGGGAAACAAAACCATCCATGTTAATTAGTAACAGGCATTGAATTTTTAGGAGGACTTAATTCAAGTCCTATGGGCTCTATTATTTAGAAAATTTAGACTAGACAATAACATAAATTCCGGGGGAGGCGGGGGGATCTATCAGTCTCTTCTGGCTAATCTGGTCTGCGTTCACCCACGATGAACGTTCTTAAATTGCTGGACATGTCAAGCAATGCAATGTCCATCGTCTGTCTTTGGGAGGCGATTATACCACCAGAGGAGTTAGCATGGAGGGAGTGCGATGGAGTTGTCGCACAGATTTGGTCAGAGGCAGAAGTTGCTTGCAATGTTTGCAGTCATTTGTATTTGTAACATTTATGTGCTGTCATAACAAGCTACATAATTTATTTCATGTCTATTTAAGAAGCTTAAAGCCTCAGTTCCTCTTGAACAATACAGAAGAGAGGGAAAGGGCGATTTAAAATTGACCTACTGATAACCTGTGCGTATTTCTACTGCTTCTATTAACTATGAATAATAAAACACACTTTGAGCAAGGAACCCTGTACAGGTAGACGGCAAACCACAGCTCAGCGATAAAAGGCAATTATTACCTGGCTGAATGTCTCTTCTTCAAGGCCTGTGCTTGGGGTAGGAGGAGAGGGAAAAAGAGGGGGCGGACTCCTACGCCCATTTGCAGTTGGTGTCAGCACAACTGGCAGCCTCAGCAGGGCGAGGGTGTCACCCTGGCAGTCTCACGCTGGCTTACAGTGAAAGCCGTATCGACAGGGAATGGCTGCAGCATGGATGATTGGCAGGAGGAGTTTTTAGAGGTAGTGGTGGTGCCATGCCCAAGAAGACAACACCAGCATTTGCCGCTTTGCTGCTGTGCAGGAAGTTTTCAACAGTTCAGGTCTCAGATTTAGCATAATGGTACAGCACCTAGCACAGCTTGGCTTAGATAAATAAAATTAAATACTAATTTGTAAGAATTTCACAGTGTTATGACACTGCAGTAAATCAAGCTCCAGTCCAAGGCAGAGACCTGAAGCACAGGAATATGGTGCAAATCATGAAGGAAGGACACTGTCATCCTGGATATCCATATTGCCAAGCTTTCAGCCACAAGCTGGAATGAGAATAGTCACATCAAGGCATGAAATAACCCCCAGGGCTGTGATCACAGTGAAAGCAAGTATCACGGTAACACATTTTTTGAAAAAGTTACTCAACAGACTGCACTGATTTGAAGGATTTTGCATCTTCCAGGTCTTCACTGCTTAGGAATCTGCAGTCACCAGAAGCATTTAAGAGAGGAACAAAACAAACCCAGATGAAAATTTGGGCAGTAAACATGGAGAGTAGGTAGCAAGAATGCCTTTCATCTCCTTGCACAGCCAAGCCCGTAGTTGTCCCATCCCAATGAAGCATTTAACCAACCTTAAGCTTAAATCCTGACTTACCATCACAGTTACACTGGCAGCAGTGTAGGAAGAGGAGGGTTTGCCGAGCGGAGCGGCAAAGCTCCACCGCCTCCGCCCAGCCACACCGTCAAATATTAACCCAGCAGTTCAGGAGGCTGCACTTGGAAGTAGCGGGGCACAAAATGGCAGAAGCTTCAGGCAGCAAAAAATGAGTGACCAAGGCTGAAAGAGAAAGAATTAAGTGATGAAAGATAGGGAGGATGCGGCTAACACAGGAAGAAAAAAATAGATGCCTAAAGGCCAGAGAAACAGTGACGCAGAGCCTGGAAGGGCAGCAACTGTTTTAAATCCCAAAGGGTGAAAGACAAGCCAGTGAACGGGCACCACTGGAAAACAGAGGACTGAGACAGATGAGCTGCAGAACAGGTAGAGGAATTTGGGTCCAGTAGCTCTGAATTAGCATGGCTTGGGGATAACAAAATCTTCAGTTGAGGGAAAAAAAATGGCCAGCATGTGAAGGGAAAACCGATTCTGAACAGTACAGTAAGATAGCCAAATATTTGTTGGTTTTGGTTTTCGTTTGGTTTGGTTTTCTTTCTGTGTTTAAGTAACACTTTTTAATTAATGCTCCTGTTTTATTTTTGGACTCTAAGCATGTGCATAACAAATCCTGTATCTGCTGATTAAAAGGGGATGCCCTTTCATGCCCTGTTTCTCCGCCGCAGAACCCCATAGGAGGTAGAGGTACAACCGACAGAGCGGTCGTGCTCTTCTGAGCTGGACTGCGGTAACAAAGTCGTGCTGCGTTCTTCCCCCAGTCCCTGCATGGGCTGTTATCTCCTACGAATGTGCATCTCTCAATGAGTCACAGCCATCCTTTTCTGGGGTTCAGCATGGCACTATATGGCCAAAGGGGCCGGTCTGCAGGCATGTAAGGAAACTGCTCTGCAATAGCAGCATTGCCAGCTGCCAAGTAAAGTTAGTTAGAAACTTGTTATTCCAGAGGTGCTTTTACCTGGCCTTCCATTCACCACAACAGCTGCAAGCATGCTGCAACAAACATCTGCCTTTCTTGAAATTCTTGCTTGATAATGTTAAAAAATACCCACAGAAAATTTCTGGGAGACTTGACACCTTTCACGGTCACAGAACGAACTCTTTAATGCAGCCTCAGCCCAGCTGTCAGCGGCCAGGCGTGGGCAGGTCAGGAGAGGTGGGCATTGTCCCCATCTAGTGGCTCACCCACGCTGGGGACAAGAGTGGGTCACAGCCAGGAGGGAGTGGAGGTAGGTCCTCCGTCACCCTCAAGCAAAAGGGCAAAACCCTCAGGTTATGCAGGGTTATCTGTGACGATACTCAGGAGAGCACAGCCCTCACTACTCCTGTGAGACTCCAGGTTACAAGATCATTCCGCCTATTTCACGTTCAGGGTTTTATAATGAGGCATCAGGTTGAATGCTTACACAAAACTATTTGACTTTAGTTAGAGAAATTTTAACGCTGTTTTCACTTATTATTGTTCATCAAACCTTCTTACCTGGTAACAGGCCTCCCAGCTTTCCCGTTACTGTGCTTTGTACCACTAACTGCTTCTCTCAACTGAAGTTTTTTATAGATTACACTGACTTTACTGTTCAAGGTAGTCCTTATTTTGGAGGCCATTGAGCAGTCTTTGTTTCAGAATACTAGACAACAGTTGTGGAAAACATTATAGAGTGATCCATACTCCAATAATACGTATTATACAGTATTTTACATCCAAAAAGACAGTGATTCACATTCCAAAGGTGTGGCTAAACAATATCATACAATAATTTGCACCAACCCTGGCACAGATGCACTAAAGGCCACAAGGATTAGTCAGTCTGCTGAGATGTGAAACTTTGTTCAAAGGAAGGTTATAAAACACTAAGGTGCCCAAAACCTTATCATCACGCCTTAGGACCAGCATTTCTCCTACATATATCTTTCTCTCTTTTTCCCCTCTCCCCTTATTTTTAAATCTGTTCTACCTATAGAAAAGTCACTACACTTTCCTTCTGTCCAAGGTGTAATCAGTAGCAGACCACCTCTAATGGAGATTTGTTATGGGCAGCAGTAAGATGCATACCTTTAGGTAAAAAGTTAGCAGCTGGAGAAGAGTTGGGCATCCCAGAGATATCAATTTAGCAGATAAGAATTCAGCTTGGCTTTTAAGAATATAGGAAAGACTATTAGAACTGGCTCTTCGAGGAGAATAATTGTATCTAAAAGTTCAGCACATCAGTACGGAATGTTTCTGAGACAACAAACAGGAGCTCCAGAACCTCTCCTCTGCCTGGCCCCAGCTTTAAGTCAGCTGGCTTTTCAAAGTTATTATTAGTCAAAAAGTCCTTCTCAGAGCTTATAACAATCAAAGCAGTTTGCAGAGCCTTTAGTGATGAAAGGCATTTCCAACTGAATAGAAAAATCCAACAGTACAGTAGGTGACTAACCCCAACTTTTTAAGTTGTAGCTCAAGCTGTGAAACCTAACAGAAATGTCATACTGTGCCTGCATGCACAGTAACTTCAAAAACCAGAACCAGATTGTTTCAAAAAACAAAAAAAAGGTTTTCTCTGTGGCTCATTCTGGAATTTACTGAATAAACCAATGTTGGAAAAAGTTTTTTGTTGCAGAATTATGTATCTGAAACATCTGTTAGGAATGTATGGAAATATATTCTGCTTTTTTGTCTGCCTCTCGCACGCCCACGCAAACCTGAATTGCTCTTTCTGACGATTTCATGGATACAAAACTTTACTCAGCACGTTAAAATGAAAAAAATCAGCCCAGAAGTAATTTGAGAACATTAGAAACAGCTGGACAAGATTTGAGCGAAGACGAGATCTGAGTAAGACAGCACGTACCCGCAGGTTAGCCTACCCACACTACAGGGAACATGTCCTGTGAATGAACTCACCTTAGCAGAAGGTAGTATTTCTGAGAACACTTGTTGCTGGCATGCCTCTAGCTGTCAAATACTATGTTGGTTGAGGTAATAATTTCCGTTTCTTGCTGTTTTCAAAGTTCAGTAAACCCAGACTTGGACCGACAGCTTATGCCAGAACTACAACCTCACACTCCCAGTACAAAGACGAGTTGTAGCAAAATGGACAGGCTGTGGGTAACTGCTTCCCAAAGGCACACGGTCTACCTGCCGAAAGGAAGTCAATCATGTGGCCGAAGCAAGGCTATGTCAGCAATTATGATTGACTCCTAAAGGGCTTCCTAAACACATGCTCATCCTAATTGACATAATAAATGCCATCGGCATGTCACATACTAAATTAGAAAATGGCATGGCTAGTTATGTAACAAAAGGTGCGTTACCGCTCTGATTTGGCTGATTGCTCCGACTGACTTTGGCAAGACCGGCAACCTCACAAATACCACAAGCTTGCTTTCAGCCATTTGACTATTTGTGTGGCTGGACAACTACATGCCCCAGCTGCCTTTCAAGATGCTGGTAGTTAGGAATAGGTACAACAGTCCCTGAAAACTGCATGAGGGAGTACATCCCCTGTCCATGCTCCAGGTGTGTGTGATGTGTCTCTGCGATGGGGAACGCATATCTGCCCGTCTTCCTCCTGTGTTTCAGAGCAAAGAAACGCGGGCCTGCAGACCACTATGGAGCTATGAGGTGCTCCAGCCAGGTGCTCCTCAATCCAGACAGCCCAGCCCCCAGGCTTCTATGGACCCACACTGGGTACACCAGTGAGACATTACACAAAAACCCTGCTGCTACAGAGCAAAGTGCAGAACTTGGACTAAAATGCATTTGCTTTAAAATAAATAATGCTCTGCACCTTCAGCATGAATTTGGTTCCTGATATTAACTCCAAGACACTGTTTCTACCCAGTTTCCTAAAGAAACAGAGCTGTTCTGCACTTGTTTTCCTTCTCTCTGCAAGTCTCTCTGATCATCCCTGCTCTTTTGCTCCCCAGTACCTTTTGGATCCATTTTTCAAATTCAGCCGACTCTAACAGAATGGCAGAATCCTCCGTATACATTAAATTATCACAATTACCATGAGAATAGGTGACTGGGTAGGAGAGAGAAAAAAATTAATGTTCCCACAAAAAGCAAGGCTGCAGAGTGAACCCAAACCATACTCAATATCAATGACGACAGGCAGGAAAAAGGAACTATGCATAGCCAGCCCCCAAGACAATATAATGTTGGAGCTACACCCTATTGGACAAAGCCACAGGGAAATGGTGTTCACTAATTCTTCTGCCTGCTGAACCCAGATATGTAATCCAAAGAAGCTTGTTCTCCTTCCCTTCCTCACTTCCAGCTTCCATGCCACACACAGCAGGACAGGCACTGAAACGGCCCATACCATCAATGGAGGTACCTACCTGAACAAACAGGGTTCTCCCAGGCCATGTCCCTTGCTTTCTGGCTTCCTAATGAGTGGATGTAGTTTTTACTACATTCTCAAGGCTAAATGTACCCAGCCTCTTTGAGAAGAGCAAGATACCCCTTCCTCCACAATGCATCGTTCAGCCACTCTTCGAGCTGGTCTAGCCAAAAGAGCACAGCAAAACTCCCCATGACCCTGGTCCATCAGTGTACAAAATGACCCTGAGTGTGACTGCAAGCTGCTACCAGTATGCAAGGGTAAGGGGCTAGGGGGTACTGGGGGACAGGGAAAAGGGGTTGAACATTGTTGGGGTAGATGGAAGGCATGGCTGGATGGTGGCATTCTGGTAGTCACTGGTGCCCACTTAGTTTCACAGAAAACTTGCTTGTCCCTATCAAAAAGTTTTGCTTACCATGCTTTGAAGATTCAGTGTCTTCAGACAGCAGGCAAACCATCTCATTGACTTCCTGATCTGTGGCACCAAGAACCAAAAGAAACCCAAACCCAGCCCACTCTCAGAACTGTTTCAAACACTTTAAAGTAGCTTTTATCTCTTTTGTGGTGCAAACTCCATCGTGGTTTTACAGGATGACATTTATGTTGGTAAGGATGAAGAACGACCTGCCCAACTCCCTCACATCTTCATGACGTACAAGTGTCTCAGCCAGCGCAAACACATCCCAAGAGCACCTGTACATTCCCCCTTGGATGTTCATTCCACACAAACATAATGCAACATAAAACCACTGCAAGAGCTACAGCATCTGCACAAACAACCCGACGTGCAGACCACGTGCCCTCCTTGCGAGCCTGCCCTACTTAACTTTAAAATAACAACTCAATAGGCAGAGCAAAATGCATGGGAATGTGAAAATCTTAACTTAATACAGCTTCACAGTAAGTCTTAATCTCTCTTCACAATCCTCTCCCAGGGCCCCAAGTGGGTCAGCGGGGCAGGCAGGCAATGCTACCTCTCTGTCCCCTCAGCGCCAGGGTTGGGAAGACCTGCTGAAGAGGGCAGGGGCAAAAGCACAGTGGAGGACTTCTTCCCCAGAGGACATTGAAGCCTTACTCCCCCCGCCCTCCCTCCCACGGCCACGGTGCCTGCCACCCTCAGACCACACAGCACCTTCTCACATGTGACCATGAGATAACATTTTATAACTACAAAGTGCAGACATGTGATGGATAACCCTGCTAATAACATATAATAAAGTAAGCCGTGTTTTAATTACACTGTGCCTTTGCAACTGTTCCTCTGATCCAGCAGTCTCTTAATGCTTGACAAACTACTTAATGAGTTCTCACAACACCCTGTGGGAATCTTCTTTAGGAGCAGCCCGCAGCGTGGTTAGGTGAGCAGGGGAAGGGGCAGCTGGCTGCTCCGATGCTGCAGGGCTGGGCTCCTGTGATGCCTGTGCCCAGCCTTCATCACAAGAGTCCTTGTGCAGCAATGTGGCCACAGAGGTGCTCTCAGACCTGATCTGAGGAAAAGCCCTCACAAACTCTTGACTTCTAGGACTGCACCCTCTGCTTCATGAACACCCATCCATGGGGGGACAGCAGCAACTTGCAGCAGCTGGTTCCCCACTGTGACTTGTCTAAGCAGGAGAAGCGAATGCTTTGGGTAAAACCTCTGGCCCATTCCACTCAACGGTGAAATTAAGCAAATTCAATGGAGCAAGGATTTAATCGTCTGTATCTCAGTTCCACTTATGTTGTACCTCACTTCAATACTATAATTTATATAATAATTATTATTACATATTATATACATAATAAATCTATAATTGAAATTACAGGTCTATAAATGTCGATAACTTAAATTATATCTGTATCTTACTGTTTCCTCCTCCGGCCACTTGGGTCCACAAAAAAACAACTGAATAAACAAGTTCTAACCAGAAAAAACAATCCCTATTGAAGAACTGCACAGAACAGTGACACTCTACTCTTGAAAATAATGCAATCTGAAAGCACTCCCTGCAACGCAGTCTCAGGGTGGCAGCTGCTGAGGCCCAGTCCCATTCAGTAACCTGGAAAAAGGAGGGTACAAGTCCAGGCAGAGTAGACAAGAAGTAAGTTTCAACAACTTTGGAGAGTGGTACAGCCCAGAGGCAGTCTCCTAATTAATGGGCAGACACACAATATGCAGCTGGAAACAGCAATGTCAGGAGGCAGGGTAAAGAAATTTGGATGAGCTTACAGGCATTTTGCAATGCTGAGTGCTGAATTTCACATTTAAGAAAAACGTACTGTTTGAAAGAGGGAAACGTATTGCATGCTGAAGAGGCTGAACCCAGCAGCACAACTACTGTGGTCTATCAGTTTTCTGGTAGTAACACTGGTTACTTTTTGGGTCTTGAACAAACAGCATGCTGTCCTTCATTCAGTCATCTCTCTTATAAAGTAGCGCTGACAGTCTCCATTGACATCTGCTGAAAGTCCCTACTGCTCATTTGGGAGCGAGCTGTGTGCTAGAACTTATAACCATCTTCCAAATGGAAAGGACTGGGGAAATACAAAGCATTCGAGCAGAAGTGGAAGCGGCTCTCTAGCTAAGGCTGGGCAATAGTTTCCATTCCAGGGCACCTTTTCGTAGCAGGATAATGACTAAGATCCCTGTCCAACAAATGTCTCAGCAAATAAATTTTGTTTATTATAGTGACCAAGCCCTCAGCTACCAAAACACATCCTCTGGAGCCTGGTTCTGCCCTCATCTGCTCAGTGCTGGGAAAAAAACATCCCCGAGTACGTTACTACTCACTGGACTTGATTCATCACTGCTTTAATTGGGGCTTTGTGGGAACTCCCTGATAAAGTCCATTGCTAATTAACACGCATGTGTTGCTAATGGCCTTGTAACATTCTCCTTAAAATGAAGAGGCTTACCAAGGTTTTGTCAGCCAGGACACGCGAGTGACACTAGCCTGGGAAAGATAGTTAAGTCTGTGGCTGAATTAATGTCTGCTTCCAGAACCGGTTCTGTGGGTGTGGAGACCAATTGCGTGCTGCTTAATTCTGTGATGAGAAACCAATTAGGAACTATGTGCTCAAACAGTCCTGCTTCCTGCATCCTTCCACACAGTCAGATGTGATCTGCTGCATGCAGTCAGGCAAGGGGATTTTTTAATTCTTTGAAATTCCTCCTACAAGTCATAGCTATTTCAGTGCCTCAGATCCTTTTTGACTGGATCTAAACCACGATATTCTTATAGTTCTTTTAAATAGATATTCTTTTAAACAGCTTCTCAGGCTGAAACTATGAAAACCTAAAGCTATGCTACAAGATACTTTCCAGCACTTTCTACTTGCAAAATCCTCTGTGAACTGATGCTGTTAAATATGTAATACAAAGAGCTACAAACAAAAATTAGCTTTGAAGGAGAACAGCAAATAAAATAACAGCACCACCCATATGCTTTAACATCAGCATCTCAACAGTATCTATACCATGTAGCTGTAGATGTGGAAAGCAAAAGACTAGGGAAAAGACAAGCAGAAAGTGGACTAGAATTATATCCAAAATCAGATCAAAATTTATCTGCTTTCAGACAAGCCATTTTCTGAAAAGTTGCATCAATCCAGGGGTAGCTGTCATCCCTTAATAAGAAATTACTGGCACATGGAAACCATCTTTTAATTAAAGCTCTTTGTTTTAGTAAGAACATAGCAGGTGTGTTAAAGTAAAACTTGAGGACCAAGGAGAGGGTTGCTAGGAGCCGCTAGACAGGTAGGAAGTTTCAGGGTGTTTAGATCCTTGATTTCCTTGTAAAGGAGTAATTGATGTTTACTCAAGAGGAGTGGCAACAGTATGCAGTTGGAGGCAGTTGTACGGGACAGGAGCTGCCGACTAACCATTCCCTGAACACATACGGAAGGGGAAAGTTTCTGCTTCCATGTGGAGTCCCCTCAAATCACATGATTCAGGTTATTATTATTTTTTACAGATTCAGCTTGAGACTTTGGGGAAAGCTTTGGAAAGATCAACTGCATCTTTGTGCATCCCAGTTTCTAGGAGCAAAAATTCCAGTGGAAGATTTGGATGTGTGTTGCAAACGAGTGCCAAGTCAGGCAGCCTTGCATGATACCGGTGTCTGGCCAGGTTAACCAGAGAGGGGCCTCATTAGCTCCCCAAAAGGCTCTGGGCAGAGTCTCTTGAAATGAGCTGCAGGCCTCTGTCTGCCCGCGCAGCGAGCAGAGGCAGGCAGGGCTGACAGCTCCAGAAACACCGGGCTGCTCCCCTCCAGCAGCCAGCCTGGAGCAGACTCTGCCTTTGAAAGCCTTTCCTAATTTACCTTCCTGCTGGAAACAACGTTGCTTGATTTCCTGGTTTGTAATGAAACGAAGCTAATCTATCATCTCATCCTGCGTGAAAGATTTATGTGCGTTTTGCATAAGAAAAGCTTTGCTGGGGGAAGATGCCAGCACCTTCAAACTTCTTCCAAAAGACAATTCAATTTTCTCTTCTGATAGACGATCACAACCCAGAGCCAGGAATATTCCTCTTTCCAACCCTGTGCTACAATGAAGTCCTGATGCAGTTAATGCTCAAACACATGGGCTTGGAATTGCCTTTCAAAAAGCAAAAGTCTTGTGAGTGAAGGGGAGGATACTGGTACAGGGCCATGAACAAGAGAAATTAACAGCAGGAGAAAGAATATTTTTCAGGTGGCAAGAAAAAGACTAGGAAGAGACAAGCTTCCCCAGACTGATTCAATTTATATTTTTGGAAAATATACATAGGCCCTGAGGTTTGGAGTGGAAGAATGTAAAATAGCAAATTAGTAATAGATTACTTCCTTAAGTGGAATTTTCAGTCTCAGGAAAGAGGATGGGAGTATTGAGGATACGACTCCTCACAAGGCAGCAGCTTTCCAAATGCCTGACAGTGAATCCTGGCTTTTATTTACAGAACAGCAGATAACAGACAGTGCTGTTTCAATAAAGTGGTGGAGCTGCCTTGGTACTGTTCTTCATGAACCTGAATGAGCAAATGAAAAGGGTGGGATGAACAGGGAGCTCCATTTCTACAGGAGACTGGGGGAAAACAAGTGCCTTGTGTCATGCCCAGTACAGTCACCGAAGGTATTCTTGCTGTTCCTGCTGTTGGAGGAACCCTTTGCTAGTCATCAGGCACCCAGGGAAAGCATGAAAGACAAGTCTAATATGCACAGCATTCCTGTTTTTTATGTTTTTCCTTGGTAGACATCAAAGTGGCTGAGAGCTTGATGCAAGCAGTCCTTCCCTAGTCGTTAAAAACACCCCAAAACATTCTTAGCTTTAAACATTTGAATGGGTCCTGCTGATTTATGTACTTGGACCTCTTGTCTACTGAGTACTTTAAGTATATATTTCAGTGCATGAGGATGTCCACCCATCCTCATTGCAGTCCTGGGTTCTATATTGGCACATCTGTGCATATACATGCTCTCACATGAACGATCACGCTCATTGGTAGAAAGGAAATTTATAAGAAGTTACATGTATTCATACATATTCACAGGTTTGCAACCGTTGCATACATCTGTACTGAATTACAAGATGATTTAAGAACTGAGTGTAAGTTTAAGTAAGTGGAGGAGAACATGAGCTAAAGATAAAAACTAAACCAAGTTCTCTCTCTCTCCTCACCTCAGCTGCAGTTACATGCACAAAATCAATCTGCAAGATACAGCAGGGGCAAATGTAGCCTCAATTTACCTCCTACGGCTGCAGCGAGACTTTGTGGGTTTTAACCTGGGGGAGGGGAAGAAATGGGTTTCCAGAGGATTAATAAAACGATGGACTAAAGCAGCTGCAGTACAAATTGCACCTCTCCACAGATAATCGGTTGGATTTTAACACACTTTACAGAAGAAATAGACCTCCTTAGCAAAAGGAAGACAGAAAACCAAACACATCTAGCTAACAAGAAGGTAATGAACTAAGCATGGCACTTTTGCATACTAGCATGTAGTATGAATGTAGGTAGTATTTTAACACTGGCTACCAAGAAATGCAGCAACCTACAGGTATGTTATATGGCCTTCTCTATGAGATTATGAAAATAATCCCTGCATTAGATTATGGGGAGACTGAATCACTAATGACAGATACAGTAAGTACTTATCGCTGCCTTGCTGCATGGCAGTCCCAAGGGTGCAGGCTGAGGTTCAGACCCACTCCCTCCCGCCGCAAACCAGGGCTGGTTTGTTTGTCAGCGTATTTCCTTCCACCTTTGCTCCTCCGGAACAACTCGTGCCCAACTGAAGGGTAAAAGCGGGAAGAGCACAAAAAACCGATACAAGTCTTTAAACTCACGTGTCTGGCTTTACCGTGTCTCTCATCCGCTGCTGGCGGAGTCCTGCAGGTGTGAAATCGCTGGGCTCGGGCGGGCGCTGCCGGGCAGGGGCACCGCGCTCAGCCTTCGGCCCCGTCTCTGCAGCCAGAGAGCGGCCGGCGGATGCGTCAGACTGGGAAGCCTATGGCATGACAGAAGGTACAAAGAAAAGCTGAACTGCATAAACCTGAGCAATTTAAGGTTTAGAAAACCACACCCTCCCGGTCATTTCTCCCGCAGGCAGATAAGCATGTGCAGGCTGCTCAGACAACAGTGTAATTTGAAGCTTTTACTTTTCTTTATGGCATATACCAAAGTTCATTTTCAGTTTGGGTCTTGCATTTCTTTTCTTCTTTCAGCCTTGCAATCAACAGAGTTCAAATTTAATAAAGTCAAATGGACCATCTTAAAAACTGCTTCAAGACTAAAGATTCGTGTTGGCTTTCCCCTTGGAAAAGGAAGATGAGGCCTGGAAGCTCAAACCCTGAGCCCATGCTTTGGAAGCTGGATCTTCACCTTGTTCCTGCATACTTGAAGTTGTTAGCAAAGGCTCAAACCATGTAAAAGCGATTTGTAAACTCCACAATCAGCTGGCTGAAAATACAAGCTCTGCTAATTTTCTGAACTTTACAAAATGAAGACTGCTTTAAACCCTCTTGTCCAATAATTTTCAGTTTAAAAACTACCCAAGAAAGGGGTAAGATTTTGTACTGCAGATAAGATGTACTGCTGCACTGTAATGCAACAGCTGAGTGTGAATGTTAATTATGAAAGCAGCGGCAGCAAATAAGATATTTTTTTTTCTAAAAATATTTTCAATGGAGGAAAAGAAACCCTGATCTTCCAACTACATGAATGACTAATAAATGCAATGACTTCAGCCATCATAAGCATTTGCCCCTAAGGAAGGACGTGTTATTCAGGAAGCAAGGCAGCTTTGGAGATGGACTTGAAGCAAGCAACTGCAGTACATGCCGAAAACAGGCAGAAGGAAATCCCCAGCCTCTGATATAAACATCTATGGCTACCAGGTCTTGGCCTCCAATTCATTCTTACACAAGTTTGTTTCCCTTCAAACATTTTAAAAGCATAGTTGCTACTTGTGATTATAAAATCCCTTGTTAAATATTTATTTTAAGAAATCATCAAGGGACCTGTCAAGTCCTACCAGCAAGCGTGACAGTCATGCCCTTAGCCTGATGGACGCTTGTTTGCAGTAGTATTTGCCTTTCCTGCCCTGACGGCACAGCACCTCTGCTTCGAGTCACTCGAGGAAACCTGGGACGGGTCCCTGCCAAGCCAGCCTACCGATGCTCGATGGACGGTTGCCCAAAACCCCGGTGCGTGCCGGCAGTGCCATGCTGGAGCTGGGGCACTGTGCAGCCCTGAAGTGCTGCTGCTCTTCCCCCGGGATGGGTGCAATAGGGAGAGACACAGCCCACATGGGACCAGATGTCCACGGCAGTCACAAGGCCAGATATGCAAGCCTCATGCGTCAGCCGTCTGCAAAATTGAACTATGCGTATGCAATGTACTTTTAAAAACATGCTTAAGCTACAGAAGCTTAAACATTAGCAAATACATCCCCACAGAGCAAAGCGTGTGTTTAAATCCTTCCTCGCATGGGAGGTCTCTTCGAGGCTGATCGCCTTAGATCAAAAAGCCCAGAGCCCTGCTGTCACAGGTGACCACATCAGACACTCGGTTACAGACTTAATTTCCATTTTAGAAATTAGCCAAGTTTTCATCTCCTCCCACTGCCTGGAGGCTTTACTAAGTTTCCAGACCAAGGACCATTTCAAACTCATTTGTTCTCATGCTAATGTTGCTGGATTGCTTAAATAGCCTTTCCCATCTCATGACATGTTTTGCTATTTTCCTTCCCACTCAAACTCACTAAATCTCTGCTCAGAAGAAAGGCTCTCTGCTCTCCTGCCCACCCAAACAGCCCTCTTGGACACTCATTCCTGTCCAAAATCTTCACTCTGGAATATGGCATTAATACTTCCTTACACATACTAGACAAATCATTTCCCCAGAAGGTGAGTTAGTTATTGGCTCTGAACCGAAGAGCTGGTGAGCTGTACCTGTTAATAAAAGACCCTGTGCTGAACCTGTCTTTTGTCTGCTGGGGAAGAACATAGAAGGATCTCCTCTGAACTGTGCACTGCATTATTTACAGATTCCCTCCTTTGCCTGCAGCTGGCTAAAGGCTCTGGCAGATTTTCTTCATCAACAGTGCAAAAAAGTGAGAGTATTTTCCTAGTATAATTCATTATTTTGCATTGAAATGACAGCAGAATCTCACAGATCTGACTGGTGCAATGACACTTTCTTGATAAACTTCTAATTCCCTGGTATAGCTTCTTATATTGGAGGCTAAGAACATTACATATTTAGCTCTGTTTAATTTTAAAACAGTTTGTCTCAACCTAAGCAAATACGGGTATAAGGACAGACCTTTCCAGCTGCAAATATTCCATACTTCAGTACTCCTGAATTATTTCCAGGAGGACAACATGCCATAAACTCTATTGTATTAAACTTACTCATTTATTTATTTCGACTAAATGATTTCAGCATATATTGCAACTATTGGCAGTACACGCTGTGCAGTCTAAGTTAGAAGATTAGTCAAGTCAAATTATGGGAAATTGTAATAATCAAATATTAGGTGATAATATTGTAATGGATGCCATCTGTGTTGGGTTGAAAAGATCATCATGTCCACCAAACACAGAGGCCCGTGCAGCCTCCTGTGAAGCCCCATGAAGCCAGAGCAGCCGAGGCGGGGGGCAGGTCAGCTCTTTGCCTGCCCCTGAGCCCTCCCTTCCAGCCCCTGGTCCAGACCAGCCAGCAGACTGCTTGCAAAAAAGGAAATAAAAGTTACCTATCTCCAGTGCATGTTACAGAATCATAGAATTGATTAGGTTGGAAGAGACCTCTGGGATCATGGAGTCCAGCCTTTGCCCTAACCCCACCATGTCAGCTAGACCATGGCACTAAGTGCCACATCGAGTCTTTTCCTAAACACCTCCAGGGATGGTGACTCCACCACCTCCCTGGGCAGCCCATTCCAATGCCTAACGACCCTTTCTGTGAAGAAATGCCTCCTCATTTCTAGCCTGAACTTCCCCTGGTGCAATTTCAGACCATGTCCTCGTGTCCTGTCACTAGTTACGTTTCTGTTCACAGAGATCTGGCAGGAGGCTGAGCTATGCTGTCTCTTTCAAGTACACAGGGAATCTCCCGTGCTGTTGAGTATTTCTGTACCACTGTCCCCACAATGGTAAAATACACCCTTGTCCCTGACCCCCATGGACGGATGGTAGAATGGGGACCAGGAGGTGGAGGGTGGGCGGCCCTGGCTGGCACTCTGCCTCGGTGGAGGAGCAGCAAGAAGGGGGAGCCAGGGAAGGAGCATCATATGCTGTGGGGCCTGGCTTGGTGGGGACAGACCAGCCAGGAGGAGATGGGGTCCCCTGGGATGAAACTGTCTCCCTTGACCTCCACGATGGCAGGCCACGTCCACATCTGACATGGGAATTTGATTCGATGTTCTCACATGGGATTGCACCAAATACATACCTCGGCTTCTAGAGGCACACTGGAGAATGGGAACAGACTCTAGGGGGGAAAAAGCATTTAGAAATTACTCCAGAATGAAGGCCAGTGTTTTCACATCAGTTCCCTCTCCTTGTTTCCTCTTTGTGGAAAATCGGCAATCTGAATTGGATCACAAAACATAAAAGGAAAGATTGCCAAGCACTTGTACTATGGACTCTCTGGGGACTACTGAGTGCCACTGACCGTCTGCTTGGAAATGAGACTATGGACTCTGCAGTCATTAATCACCAACATTAAACTAGCAATTCTGTACAGAGTGACAGTTTAAATAGGATGTTGACTTCCAAAGTTGACCTACTTGGTGCAATTTACAGATGGCAAGGATCTTACACAGTGTACATTACTCTGGGAAGCCATGTTTCATTTGTCATAAAAATTTACTGTATCTTCTGTATCCTGTACCTTTACATTTTCTATGAGAAGAACAGGAGTATGATGAAGAAACTAAAACCACAGGATTAAAATAATCTCTTGTCTTCAATTAATAAACCAATAGTAGTATCAGACTTACAACTACTATTTTCTAAAATGGACAGCTTTCATGGGCTGAGAGAGCACAGAATTAAATATGGTCCTACTGGGGAAAAAAACCCAAAACAGTAACTTGTGCCATACCAGCAACTAAAATCATCCCACCAAAGAGCTCGCATGGTATCCATTAGGAAGGGCTCTGACTGGGAACACCCGCAGACCCAGCTGTACAATCTCAAGTGAAGCTCGGGGTCCTTCTACCTCCCCCAGAAAAATCTGTGAACACACGAGCTGGACGTACAGAAGCAAAACAAACATTCAAGTGGCCAAATCACTCTGGCTGTTGGGAGAGGATAAAGTTACAGATAGCCAGGCTCTCTATGTTTTCCCTTGGGAGAAACCGTTCAAGTTAAAAGAGTAATTTGGGCTCTCAGCACATTTGTTAGTTAAATGGTGAAGCAGGCTCGTTACATAACCAGTCCCAGGACAATTCCATTTATCTGGCCAAGGTTCACAGTATAGGGGAACTGCTGACCAAGGTAATAGGAATATCTTCTGCAGGATGGAAGCTCTCTGACCTGTTAGAAACGTCAGTCCTGTGCCCTACCCCAGTTTTCGGATTACCTGTGCCTTTTTGGAAGAATACGTTTGTGTAGTACCTCCCCGAGGTCTCTCCAGCATGGAGGGAGAGACTGAGGAAAGATGGGATCACAGCCTAGAAGTGAGCAAATCGAGGCACAGAAGTTAAGTGACTTACTCCTAATTACCAAGGAAATCTCTGACATAAAGAGCATCTCACTAACTCTCCCACACTCTGTTACACACACTAAAGGGAATTGTTTAAGGCAAAGTGTCTGTACTGAAAGCACGTACAAATACATAGCGTGCGCAGTCCATCCTTGAACTAACTTTCACAGCCAGGTTTATATCCTGGGAGCAGTTCATGGAGTTCAAGATTAGGAGAAAGAAGGAGGACATCTTGCCTGACTTTTTGCATGTCACAGGCTGCCACATCTCCTCCTCTGTGCCCTTTACAGACCCTGCTGCCTGGGTTTAACCCTATCAGGAATTTTTCTAGAAAAGCATCCCATCCTGGTTTGAAGAACCAAAAGGCAAGCAGTCCACTGGTCTCTTGGGTAACTTGTTCTGGGAATTAATTGTTCATACTTGTAAAAACACATGGATAATTTATTGCTAATTTGATGACACTGCTTCAGGTTATCGTCATCAATTCATGTTACACATTTCCTAGGTGGCTGAAAGAGCCCTTTCCAAGCTGGTATCTGCATCTTGTGCCACTACCTGCATTACACTTGCGCTAACATCCCCATCTATTTTTCATGTGGACCAAAAAGACAGTGCTCCAACTAGCAGATATATTACTTAGCCCTTGGGTGAGATTTTTCCTATTCCCTACATTGTCCTCCAATTTTTAAATCATCTTTTAAAGTGTTGGCTGTGATGTGATTGATGTTACTCCACATGAGTGTCCTCATATGCATACATGCTATAAACGCAGACAAAATCAGACTCTTGCTCTGACTTGACTCCCTTCTGCATGTGTACCCAAGGATCACACTAGACAGTTTGCCCTGCCATTGGGCTAGGACTATGTTCTAAGGTTGTCCATTAATATCTTCAAAGTCTTTCCAAAGTCTCTATTTTTTTCCTAAGCTGTCTTCTCCATTTCTGTAGATATGCTGCATGTTCCCTATTTCCAGGTTTACAATTTTGCATTTGGCTATAGCCAAATGTAGCCAAAAAGCATTCTTTTTTCGGTCTGAACTCCATTTTCAGGCAGTTCAGACCCCCTTTTCTGTAGCACCATGCGTGATCAGTGAGTGATCCAGTATTTTTCCTACAAGACCAAGAAGTGTAGATTAGCAAAAGTGGGCTGAGTCCTGATCTGGCACTAGAATCTCACTAGAAATATCCTTTTTAGTGTGATTCTGCATCAACTGCTTTTGATACACTGGTTCTTAGCCACTTGACCTGTGCTTATGCAAGAGTGTAAAATGCTTCATTTTTTATCAAATTATGTTAGGGTATTGAGCTGAACACTTTCAGGGTCTATTATGCCTATGTAGTTACTTTATTAACCAAGTAGGTAATCTTACATAAAAAAAGCAAGCCAAGCTTACCTCACAAGACCCATGTTCGATGAAAATATCATTGGTTGCCATTAATATATTCCTGTTCCTTATTACTTGAATTCACATATCAGCTTCTCTATTATTTTACTGGAAGTGAGGTCAGGCTAGCTGCCCTGCCATTAGCAGAATTATCCTGTTTGTGCCGTTAGGACATTGGCAAAAAAAAAAAAAGAGCATGATTCCACTCTTGGCAAATTTCTCCAATATCTGCAAATTTATTAAAAGTTCACATCAGTGGGCCAGACAATTTCTCAGCCAATTTTAAAAAAAAAAAAAAATAAAAATTAGGATGCATGACTGCAGGTAATACAGGATCTACTGCTTTAAAGTTGTTTTCCCAAAGTAGGAGTTGTCTAACATTCTCTTAATTACAGATGGGCTGAGAAAGAATTCATCATTCTCACACAATATAGGTTCATCATCTTGTTTCTTTCCAAACATAAATCAGAAATATTTTCTGAACATTTCAGCCATCTATGCATTTCTTATTGACAGTTGTAGTACCTTCTACCCTTGCTCGGCCTACACCATTGCTACATTTTTTTCCTTACATAAATTAAAAACTCCTTCAGAACACTGTTTACTTGCCAAAAGCAGATTTTGTTTCAGCCTTTGCTAGTAATTTCCATACTTCATAACATATAAATATCAATGGATATATATCTCCATTTTTCTAGCCCTTTTTCCAAGATACATACTTAAATAAAATGTGTGGCTGTAAGTACTGCATATATTCATGCCCGCATATGCATCTATAGATATGTACACATACATAGCCCCATATATATACGTATGGACAAATATATACCTATTTAAACACGTGTACACATGTGTAAGCACATTTCTACTTTCTGTCTTCTTTTACCACACATGTTGTTTTAACAATGTTTTGCCCATTTAACAAACTCTTCTTGAAAAACTTGCAGTTTTCATTCATACCTTTCTCTTCCCAGTCAATTTTACTAAGGGCTGTCCTCAGCTTTGGGACATTGGCCTCTTCAAAATAGCATGTATAAATATTACTGTTTGGGACTGTTTTCTCTTCAACTGTACTGAATTAATCAGGTCATGATCACTTCTTCCTGAGACAACTCCTGATTTCCAGTCTAGTGGAAAAAATCATTTTTATCTATTATCAGTCTGCCCAAAAGCAGAATTCTTCCACTCCGGGTTTGACAATATTTGTTTCATGGAACTATCATCCAGTATTTAATGCTGCTCTAGTGACGTTTCACAGGTAGCTAAAAGAAATCTTCAGCAAGTCTGTGAAAGAAAACTCCCCGTACTTACATGGTTCTCTTCTCACACACAGTAGTACCTCGTCCTGTCTTCAGATTTAGTTCAGCGACTTACACTGTCACCTCTGCCCACCCTGGCCTTGCTCCTGGGCTTTGGTAACCAGCATATTGCACCGCATTTCTTAAGATCCTGCTCTTCCCAGTTCTAAGTTAGGCAGACATAAGTCATCGGGTCATACATAAAATCATTCCTCTCACACAATTTCTTTTATCTCCTCTAGTCTGCTTAAACAGCTTATACAATATTCTGACATACTGGTCCCTCTAGCACTGAAACCTGATGAGACAATTAAGTTGAATTTATCTTGATTATTGAGAAATTCCAGTTCCTGTTATTACCCAGACTCCCAGCTTCACCACATAAGCATTTCCAAATGCATTTCTCTTCGGATCCTCTACCGCGCTGATTTAATTTGTTCCTGACATGGTGAATTTGAACCACATTTACTTTCTTAGCCCCCTTCTGCATGTTGTTACTTTAAATGCAATTGCGGCAGTTCCTAATAGTCAAGATTTTTTTGTCCCCCGCCACACCTATTCAATGTCTCTGTCATTTAGTACTGCGTATGTTACAAGCCTGTTTTGCTCCATGGTATGAGCCAACATAGATATTTTGTGCTGTCCCATGTCATGCTGACACAGGCTGGCTGGGATACTGTGTCTGCAGCCCTACTTAAATAATGGCATTCAGCATCATTCTTTCTGCATCGGAGCATCCTGTTTTTGCAGGTGGCTTTGCGATATAATTCAGCAAATGCAATTTTTAATATCAATGCAAGCACTCCACTTAGGTCATGCAGACATGACTTACCAAGGAATCGCAGCCTGCTGCAATACTTGCAGTACCTTGCAGTCACAGGACTCGGCACTGGCCTGAGCCAGTCATGGAAACTCTCTGAAGAGACACAGATGTGTTTCACACACAAGGAAGAAATGCATTACTATCTGTACGTGTCTGACAGTTACCCACTCGTAGCTCCTTTTTTTCACACAGCCTAAACTCCGAAGCTCTGCAGAGCCTTTCTGGGAAGAGGCAGGGGCCGTGCCAGTGCCCACGGCCATCCCAGACGTGCCTGGTTACCGCGCTGGTACCTGCCTTCTCGTAAGAGGACAAAACTCTTTGGGGAAGCAGGTTTCACTCAGCCCCCGCTGAATGCACCGAACACTGGATTGTCCCTTAAAGTGTTTAAATCCTGTGTAATCTATGTAAAGAAAATCAGGGCCCATTTCATGAAGTATGTTACTTCCATGCATACCATAGGAACTTGCAAAGATGTAAATTTGAGTCAGGATGCTACAGGCCCTCTGCTCTTACCTCTCTGAGGTAAGAGATCTTCTCCTTGTGTGGAAAGGTTTTATCTTTTATTACACTAATTGCTACAACTGGAAGAATGATGTGCTATCAGGTAAGCAAGTGTTCCTTTGGTTACACACACTGTGAAGTTTTATTTTTTTTCCACAAAAAACCACAAAAGGTATCAGCTGGTGGGACAGAGCATGCAGGAAGGGACCACTTTGAAGAGGGTGAGATGTTTTCAATACACTGGTTCCTGAGTAGCCCAGCACGTTCAGTCTGAACATGTTATTGCTTGGAGATCGAGGCACAGAGTGTTGCTGACCCAGCAAGCTCAGCAAATAGGGAATAGTGTACATCTTGCAAATAACATCTCTTTGTTTTACTAAATGAATTGAGCAGTCTAAGCACAACTCCTTTTACATGCCAATTGCTTAAATTGCTAATTCAAGGGAGAGTGCAATGCATAGAGTATCGGTTACATCAGAAACAAAAGTTGTAAGGACACACAAACATATTTATATATGGACAAATGAAGTGTGTAACATGTTACATGTACGCACGGAGAACCTCCTTAGCAATGCCCATTGCAAACTGGGAGATGGTGATAAGCGAAGACATTTAGCTCAGAGATGTAACCTAAAGCTCAAATGCGTAAGTGCTACTTTATCCTAAAGTGGTCTACTTACAAAGCCAAAGGTCTAAAAACAGCGGACAGAAGAGCAGCTGGTTTGCTGACCTTCCCCATGTAGTGCAAGCCCTGGCCTTTCTTGGGCTTCTGCCCTCATTCTGTAACACAGAAAACATACTTTAAGTTTCCAGCAGCTCACATAACTGTGCTTGTGTATCTGTCAGTCTCCAGAAACCGACAATGACTTTTGGATTCCAGGAACAATTTCACTTTGGACAGATGAGAAGGGCTTTCAACAGCAATTAAACAAGCTTGGTGAAAGCACGTAAGATTTCAGGCAGAGACAAAAGACTGATAGGATTTTCACTGGGAGAAAACTCTCACTGAGACAAGTCTTACTAAAATGCAAAGCTCCCATTTCTAGCATGGGAAAGAAGTCTTAGATGTCCAAACAGCAAGAAAATGTCCCCTTGGAGCTCACAGCACTCAAGAATCTACAGCTAAACAGGGTTCTTTGGCTTTGGTGCTCATGGATCTGCTTAACTATACTTGTTTTCCACACCGGGAATTTCAGATCTTGCATGATTTCAAAAATCATAACAAATGGATATACAACTGTACAATATGTTATGTATAACGTATGCATATATGTAAAATTCAACAAAAGGTTGAATGAAATTTGAACAGTTTCTAATGGAAATTTTTTTTATTATTATTATGAATGATTTTGTCTGAAGTCCACAATGTGAATGCTTAAGTATCATTTCAAATGAGAGCTCCTTGAGAAAACATGTAATTTTTATGCATTGTACCATGAAATGCCTTAGAAGTGGCAACTCCATTGAAACTGTTTAAAAGAAATTAGGAAAGTCCATTTAGCTGACTTACAAATCTCATATTGTTGGGTCAGTGTCGTAGTGCACTTCCCCTTTCAAGTGTATTATGGCCTCCAGCAGAACCACAGAAAGCTCTTCAGCAAAGTAGAAAAGGTAAGACTTATTTGACATTACAAAACCATAAATTCAGCTTTCAGTGACTGGTGATGTCTTCAGTGAATAATTTGTGTGTTTTTTCTAGAATAATTATACCTGGAGAATTTCTATTGAACAACTTTAACTGCTAAAAAGGTAAAAATGAAGGTTGGACCCAGGCATATGAAGCAGAAGCTTTTTAAAAAGCATTTCAACCACAGCTCCGCTACTTGAATCTTGGTTGATAACACTGACATAACAGTGTTTTGCTGTTGTAGTTTTAGTCCTCTGTAGAGCACATCTGCTGAAACATTCCCGATCTGGGACAGCAAAGCCAGCAAACTATTTCTGTATTTGATATGATGGCAGGAATTGGACCCAAATCTCCACAGGTTCAATGTTGACATAGCCGTGCTTCCTGCTACCAACCTTCCCTCTTGCTTTTTTTGCCAGGGAACTGGTGCTAAGAGCTTACGCTATACGAGGTATTTACTAAACGTATATGAATGGGGTTGCTATTATCTGTCAAAGGCTTCAGGCTGAAGCAGTTGTTCAGAGCATCCCTGACACGTATCCCTGCTGCTGACAGAACAAGTCTATATTCATGCACTGCAGACAAAATCGCCATTCGTATTTAGATTTGCACCATGTTCACCAAGTTCCTTGGGAGATCTGTTTGCTTTGTATGTGGGGAAATGGATCAGAAAATACTGACAATTTTCAAAATGCTTGCTTTGAATTTCAATGTCTCCTCCTTGTACTGGCTAACACTGAACTACTGTTGGTAGACACTAAGTCCCTCACACCGCACGTAAAGTGCGTTGACTTGCCGAGTGTGTGGAGACTGCAAACTCCCTTGCCTACCCCTCCCTTCCCGAAACACCAGCAATGGACCATTATCTTTGATTTTGACATCTGAAGAGAGAATGCAAATGCCAGGAAGGAAGTTTTCAGAATCCGTAAAAAAATACTCTCTAAAAGACCTTCCTAAGGGAATATTACAACAGGATACAGTAAAGAAAAACAGGAGAAGAATTTGAGGGGGAGAAGCTCACACTATAAATGAAAAATACTTCTGAGAATAAACAAAAACAAAAGCACATCCAAACTTACTTCTGCTTAACAGAAGATTAGTGAATTTTCTTCTTAAAATAGACTAAGCACATTAGTGGAATACTTGGATATGTTTAATTTATACCTTCTGGACTCTGCAGTGTGGTACAAGGAAGATGAAAGTACACTCAGAATTGATGCTGGGACCGTCCTCGCTGGACCACCAAGGCAGAAGGTGAAACGCAGGGGTTACAAGCTGAGTACTAGGACTCAAATTCTTTGAAAAATTTCCTTTACATCACCAGGGTATCTCCTCCAGAATCAGAAAAATATTATCTCTAAAGTCACTGAACGGAAGATTAGGAAACCCCAGTCTTTCTGAGCATCTTGGTAATAGCTGGTCGCTATAAAATTGTCACGACTTACTACATTTTGGAGATGGTGACTAGCTTAAGGCTATCTATATTCTACACGATAACAACAAGTATTATAAAAGCAAACATCACCCTAATTGCAGCCTTTCTCCTCCCCCAGTTTCTTCTGCTAAACACTGTCAGGGTAGACCGTGCTGTGCAAGCCATGCAGACAGTCTGCACATCAAAGAATTTGCAAGCTAAGCAGCTGAGTTCAGGAGATCAGCTCTGCACAAGGAAATCCAGAACAACTCAACATTACATGTATCTGTACAGGGCTTTGTGCATGACATGAAAGTCATGCTGGAAAGGCTGACTCTCAACAAAGATAGGGGATGGTGACTTGCCAAAGAAGGTTAAAAAGCTCTGAACAGTCGTGAAGTACAGCTGACTTTCAAAGGAATTTCTGAGCAGCTGAGAAGTTATCCTAGGGAAGACCAGGACAGAGCACAACAAAGCAGCAACACTGACCTGGCTTGTGGTTTCTCCTCTGTTATCAAGGCAGTAGTTTTTTGTCAGGATGCTTTCCAGGCCCAAGGACTTTACAGCAAACTCAGAACAGAGCTCTGCTGGTCTACATGAAGAAATTCAGATTTATTACAAAATAAAATTTGTTGGTTTAAACTGAAATTGCAATGAAAGATCATGGAGGAGTAAATTAAATGGAAAGTATTAAGCTTATGGTTGAAATGATGCTGCAGTGCAAAAGGAGAAGTGTACAGCACATTTTGCTGGCGTTTTCATAAGCTGGGGGAAATTGCACTGGTCTGTAGGTGCCGAGTACAAGGAGCAGAGCTTGAGCAGCCCTCACAAGGCTCTCGATGAGTGACAGGACAGCGCTCTGTAACCCAAACTATCAAAAACTATCCTGGAAAGAAAAAGGTGTTCACGCGGAGGGGAGAGGGTATAGAGAAGAACGATCCTTTTAAGAGGAAATGTGTGTACCTGTCTACTTTTAATTAAGAAACTAGAAAATACTCAGCATCACAACTTTAGATTCACCTTCTCCCTAATTAATAATTTATCCTTAACCTAATTTCCTAGGGAAACAAAGTTGAGACAATCGCATCGTTCTCTGTCTGTTCCCACCTGCCTGCCTCCCTTTGTATCTTCAGAGCCCAATGGCTATTTCCAGTACCCCAATTTTGACAAAGGATAAAGATCTTAAAGACATTATGTGTCCATAAGTATAAAGCAAGTAAGGCAGAGTGGTAGAGGAAAGAGACCCCATTAAGCATTCACACAGAGAGGAAGGTTGAGGCATAAATACATCCCTTATTAGACACTGAAGAATCAACAAAAGGCTTGAAATACTTGAATGCCTCATGGGAAACACTTCAATTGAACTCAAGCCTTTCTAAACATCAGGAAATCCAGCTACCAGACACAAATCTGTAAGAAACCAGGCTTCACCGGCTCAGCTGCTCACCCAGCAACTTCACTTCAGGAGGCAAACCAATTACTACAATTGCTAAATACCTGTGTTTCGTCGGATGGAAATCGCAGAAAACAGGCTCTTGGTGAATAATCTAGGCATGAAAAATGTCAAGTAAGCAGTTTCCAATTAGCAGTCCTCACCAAAATAAAGCTTCCCCTCTCCCCCCTCCAGGGCAGCATTTTCGGGAGCCCGTGGGACGGGGTGCTCGGCGGCCAGGGGCGCATGGGGCTGGGGCTGCTGTGCGGGGAGGGCTCCCTTGCTCAAGGGGAAGCGCATTCGCGCACCCAAGAACAACAAAGCAGCATTACACTTAATCCACTGCCATCTGGCTTCATTTTGACAATCCACAAAATCAGACACAACATTCTTCTGCAAAATCCCTGAAAAAAAAAACCCACAGAACTAGTGTCAAACCCAGTGTCCCCTCCCTCCTCGGCCTCTCCGAGGGCTTGAAAGAGAGGTTTCTCATAAAATGAAGAGCAATTCCCCCAAGTGACATTTCTGCAGGAGCGTTCAGGCTACAGATGTTTCCACTGTGGCAGAAGAGTTTGTACAGCACAGTGCCGTTTGTCATATTTATGGAAGGGGGGGAAGGGGATGAGAAACAGAAAACCGGAGAGGCTGCAAGCTGCGGTGTCCATCCGTAGGCGAGGAACCACCTGAAAGGGGCTATCGAGACTGTGTGTTTGCTCAGCTCTCCACCTGACCGAGGGAGAACCAGGACTATCCATCTTCTCCAACAGAAACCAAACAGCTGTCCCTGAGGGAAGAAGGCAAGCTACAGCCTTTAAACTAGCTGGGAACACAGTCCTTTTGCAAATCAGCAAGACAAATCCCTTTATTATTATTATTTCAAAACAGCGCGTTGCAGGAAGCCTTGGTTTGCAACATTTGCATTGTTACGGAGGCATTAAGGTAGTCTACATGGCCTGCTAAGTGGGTTCAAGTATTGCCTCATAGCTGATGGCTCTTATACCTACATAACAGAGATATTTCTTTCCACAACAGAAGGTAGAAAGGCAACAAAAATCCTGAAATAATGCCTGATTCAGGCTGAATTGTGTTCCCACTGACAAACACTTATTATCTGCAGAAAACAACTTGTCAAGGACCGCGTCATATTTTCATTGTCATCTCTCAGCTTAGGAACGCAACTCAGCTGCTGGGTTTCTCGTGCCCTTCCAAACACTTGAGCGTTGGAGTCGCCTGGCCTCCAGCATGGCACGGACCTCCTGTAGCTCCCGTGTCATTGCTGCCAGCTCTGTGCAGGTGTCTCAGGTACTCTGGGACATCTCAGCTAGCACTAAATGCCTGAATTTAGCCACCTGCATGAGATTCCAGAAGTTACCCTGCAGAGGCATCTGTTCCATCTGCATACTCCTCTGTTCCTGCACCCTCCTGTAGTCCATGACCATATATTTGCTTGCACTCCCTGGGTGCTACCTATAACAGCAGCAAGCACACGTGAGTGTCTTCACAGTTGTCAAAACAAGCACAGTAGCAAGCAAAACATTCACACTCATGAATGACACCTTGCCCGGCCTCCATAAAAAAATGTCAGGACAGAAAGCAAGGTAGATTCCCTTTGCATGCCTGCCTTAGGCCTGAACATCACAGGGATGTCCCCAGGCATGGCCTCTGCTGTGCTTCTGAGCATGGCCGAGCATCCTGTCTTCCGGAAAGCTCATTACTGACAGCAGCATTAACGTTAACCAGGCACATCTCTGCGGGGTGCTGCGTGTGCATATGCATTAATCAGGCATCTTTTTTAATGTTTGAGATTATGCCAGGGAACAACCTCGCCTGGCCTTTGCACATGGATTAGAAGTGAGGGGAAATTGAAAGAGTGAGTTCCCCGTGCTACAGCAGTGTCACCTGCAAGGGACACGTTACTTCATACAAATTTATTCTATTGAAACTCCCAAATGTTTCCAGTTGTAACATATGAAAGACCACATTCATATCATGACCTGAGAGGAGGAAATGGCACACTTGTGCCATTGTACTGTGGGGTTGGTTTTACAGCAAAGGTTGTATCTGCACCAGCTTCGGCATTGTAGACAGAAAAGCCGTGCTCTCACACACCAGCAGCTCAAGCAAGCACATGCCTGGGAGGGAGGAGAAGCAAGAAGATAATCTCCTGTAAAACCAGAACTGTAAGCAGTACAAAAGAAACACATTGAGGAGAACAGTAAAGAAACAATGAGCAAGTAAGATGCTTGTATCCCTGATATTAAAAAAAACAAGAAAACCTACAGAAAACTTGGTTATGACCCAGGCTAAGAGGACTGGGGAACCTGCACTATGGTGAATAATGCTGATTTGTGATGCCAACAGATTTTTAGGGTAGTCGGGGATACAAAAGACAACTAGTGTGACTAGTAACAGACTTCAAGCTGGAATCATAAGCTGCTGTGATGTTGCTGTTTAATTAGCTGTATGTTTCATGAAATCATGTATTTGGCAGGTTCAGTTTGGGGTTTTGATCATTTCATGCTGTAGGCTTCTGTCTCTCCTCACAATGTGCATCCTCTAAGGATGCAACAGCAGCATCCTCACTCCAGATGGAAACTCGCATGTGCAGCTTCACTTTACAGCCAACAAACCTCTAAAAGCACAGTGGCATTCGAATTGCAGGTTTTTACTGATAGCAGCAGGCTCCAGATGAGAGTTTCTTTTTGCACAGACATGACTGGCACCTCCCTCTCTCTCTTAAGTGTGTTCCACACACCATGACTAAGCAGCCACTCACCTTAGAGGTGGGTTGAGTTCCTGACGGCATTAAAGAGGTTTCTCTCAGGGACTGAAAGCAAACAGGTATGTAAGGGCAAGATGCTGGAAGTGCTGGATTTTGAGGGCGTGTTTCTGTTTGTTTTTCTGAAAGATAAACTGCAGTTTGTTCCACTTTCATATAGGGTCTGCCCAACACTTTTTAGTGATCTCAGAAGGATTTGACTTGGCTCTTGGCCAAAATTATGTCCTCTGTATAATCATCAAGTAAGAGGTCTGCATGTTGAATGTTTACAGTGCTTTCTTCTCAATAGAAGCAGAAAAGCTCTGCACCACCCATCCCAAAGAGGTCCCTTTTTCTACTCCAGGAGCTTGTGAGGGCTCCTAAAGAACAAGTTTACATCCTCCTATGCTTGTTTAACCACACCTGGGGCAGCAGCTGCCTGTTCAGCATTGTTGTTAGAAAGACGGCAGAAATCTGACAATCTTTTCTATGCCTGCAGTCGCAAGGAGGAGTTTTTTCTATGTATTTTTGAGTATCTTAACTGTATCTGTGGACAAAATTAAGGCTGAATATTTCAACATTTCAAGAATTTAAAAAAAATGAAAAACAAAAAACCCAAAACCCTCTATTGAAACATGCCCTTTATATTCAGGTCACTACTAAATGTTTTTTTCAGCTTTCCTTCATCTTATTGGACATACACAACTATGAGTTTCCTTGTACCACTGATATTACAGCAACCTTACAGGTGGTTTGACAACAGGAGTTGGAAGTATCAGTCTGGAGTTACTGAACCCACATATTCAGAACCAGGTACTTTGAGTACAGCTACTCCTGCCTCTCACTCCCCTTGCTGTCCTCTGCATTCTCACTTGCTCAACTGGACCTTCTCCAGGCAATTTGAATCAATAAATATTTTCAGTTAATACTAATGGATACCTGACAGGAGTCTGCAGCATTAACTCACACCCAGAACTACATAATTTCAAAATTGTCTCACCGTACCCTAAGTTTATTCCTTTACTGGAGTACAATCAGATTCTTAAATGGAAAGAGGGGCTTTGTTTTAAGGATGTTGCTTTTGCTTAAGTATTTTCTTTCCCTGTATTGCAAACTGGCAATACTCTTGGAAATCTTTGTTGAGAGAGGGTATCCTATAGCAATTAAGGTGTCTCAATGGAGCTATATAAAACACTTGAGGAAAATGGAGTAAAAATTGTGAAAGACTGAAATATTCATCTCCCGCCATCTGCTACACAGGATATGTGCTATTTTACTGTTTCAATGCCCGTAATCTCTCTATGTACAGCAGTTTAAAGCTCTGTTCTGTTTTAAAATAGAAAGGTAAAGCTTTTTTTTCACACTCCATTTACTGGCCAGCTGGAACTGCAATGCCTGTTCCTGCTCATTTATGAGAGTTCAGAGGAGAGGCTGGTGGGCAGCTCCCCAGTTTAGCTTCTCTACAAAAAATTGTTGATAGGAAACAAGGGGAAAACCAGCTGTAAAGGTCTTCCTTAAAAGGCAAGAGAGGTCTTATGAATGAGAGCTGCTCTCCTTAACTTCATTTCACAAATAACCTTCTTGAGGCCAAAATCACTTATTCAGAAAGGATCCCAGAAGCCAACAAGAACACCCCGCGTGGCCTGGCAGTGTCATTCTCCCCACGGGTGGGAAGCTACAGCAGAGCCACAGGCTCAAAACCCGGGTTGAAATATCATTAGAATGTAATTATAGCATATAGCACAACAATCATGAAAAAGGAAAGTGCGTAACAGCAGAAAATAAATCATAGCTAATTGAAACATTATTTTAGAAACTATTGTGGCTTCCATGTTAAAAACACAACAAAGTATTCTTGCTCTTTTTTAATGGAGCGGGGTTTTTGTTTTCATTTTAAAGGGCATACTTGATACTCTATCTGCTTTACACTGTGCAGTGTTATTTTTTCTGTCTGTTTATTTCATCTTCCTCTGACCACTATCTTTCAGTCACTTTTTTTACAGAGTGCTAGTTCAATGTCAACAACAGGTAAGTCAAGTGGAGATTAAACATTTCTGGCATTTTATCATTAGTATTGCCAAAATGCTGTTTAAAATAGTCCCCCTGAGTGCCTTTAAAAAAACCCTCAGGTTTCTAACCCAAGTGCTAGCTCAAGGCAGAAACAGGCTGCTTTTTGGCTGATCTGCCAGCCAGAAAGATAGCTTACCAGACACTCTTTATCTGGATAGTGATTGCTATAACCGTCTTTCTGGGTTAATTTGTTGCCCTTCCCTCTCTGATTATAAGTATCCTATTCTGTTTTGATGTGTCTAACAACCTGTTCTAAATAAAGAAATATTCTCCTTCAGTCTTTTCCAGCCTACATTGCAGTCAACGTGGCTGCAGTTGAAGGAAGAGGTCCCACACGCTGGACATGGTCCTGGAGTTTCTGAAACAGGACCACTGGGCAATGTTACTTCAACAGAGGAGGAGAAGATACTTTCCCATGGAAGGAGAGGGTCAGCAGCAACCCTGTCATCCTTCCTCTCCCTCCAGGTGGTGGAACTTCAGCCTTGTCTTGGTTGAACCCAGGCCAGAAGCTCCACTCCTTGCTGCTCACCACCAGTTGAAAGTGGGTAATATCACCAGCTTAGCAAATTGCATTCATGCAGAAGCAGGTACATGAGCAAGAATTGCCGACATATTGCTGGCCGTGAAATCCATGGCGCCACAAATTGTTCTAGATGTCTCTTTTAGGTATTGGAGAGAAAACAAAACAAATCAAACCAAACCTGAAACTTCCAAATGGAAAAACTTTTGGAAAAGAGTGGAAAGTTGCTTTTTGTTAACCTCACTGAGAGAGGAAGGACAGGATTTGCCACAGTGCTCTCCCATCTGTTCTGCAGCATCGCTGAGCTGGAGGACAAGTGCTCAGGCAGCGGTGTCTGTCGCTGTCCCTCCGCTCTACACAAGCCGCTCTTACTGCAGTTGGTGTGGGGCACGGACAGACCTCCAAACTACCCCTGCTCTCTGCAGAAGATTGCATATGTATACGCATACATCCCTGCAGAATAAGAACCTCAGCAGTGACCAGAATTTCCTTCATCTGTCAGGAAAAATGCAGTTGATGAAACATCTATGTTGTTTCTGTTCTTCAGAGAAGAAAGTCTATTAAGTGAGAATCTTTTCCTCTAAGAGATATCTGATTTGCTTCAAACCCAGTGTTTTGATTTGCCTGTTCATTGCTGTCACGAAACATGGGAAAAATCCTCTTCAGAGTACCTTGGTGTGCTGAAGACAATCTTTCGAAACCAAGTTACCATATGTTCAGAAGGAAAAGGAAAGTACTCATGGAATGTGTCCCACAGGCTCATAAGATGTAGTAATTAACAGAGATTAAAAAAAAACAACAAAAAAAATAGTTAGAGACTGATGGTTACAACAGGAAAGAAAATGCAAAGAGCTCCTCAGATCTGGAAAAAGAGAAAAAAAAGAGCGGAAAGAAAATGAAGGATATTTCTTACAACTTTCTGCAGAAAAATCCTAAAATATCTGCTACATGAAAAGTCCATAAGTTAAGAAAAGACTAGGAAGCATCCTGAAAGCAGCTGCAAGTTACACATCCACCATAGTCCTGCGAGCTGGTGCGGAGCAACCTCCTTTCCAACCCCCCACTCACAGATCATCAGAGGAGAGCCCGAATAAATCACAGCTGCATCTTTCTAATTGCATTTCAGTTATTGAAAGGGAATGCTTGAGTCTGGCCTGTGCATGAAAAACACAAGCTTCCCAGAACATTTCCCCCACTGGGTGTTTTTTTAAAAAAACACACAAACAAACAAAACACCTTCTAAGTCTCTAACGAAAAAAAATGGGAATTTTATACCCTGCTGGGTATAATCATTTCAGTTTGCCTGGTAGGCTCCACAAGGAGACAATATAAAAGAAAGAGAGGACAAGACTTCTGTAAAAACACAAAAAGGGCAGCAGGGCTCTGGCAGAGACATAGATGCTCCATGAGTTAAATCAGGTGGAAGCTGCAGGCTCAACAGCCCAACCCCACCACTCAAAAGGGACCTGGGTTTCAGCCCAACATCTAAACTGCCGGCTGTACCACGCTGCCAAGGCTGGTGGTCGGAGACAGCCCGCACATCTCTGCTCCCAGCACACTTCCAGGTCAGCCAAGCAGCAGTAAGAGCCAGATGTGCAAAAACCGCAGGTGGGCTGTGTTTTGCACAGACCAAACAGAGCCCAGCAAGGCAATACAGCATGGGTTTACATGAGAAAATCGTCAGAGCTTGTTTCAGTTTGGTCACTTTGTCCATGCTTCTCAGAATGATTGTCACCTCTCTAGCGAGGGCAGTGTAGCTCTGATATCGCTTTCCTTAGCTGGGGGCTACTTGGCTCTAATTTCCCCATCCCAAAGTAGACTTTGCGGTGGCATTGCTTGGCTTTTCTTACAGAATAATCTCTGCACAACCATCGCACCTAGGAGAGACTTAAGCTACACTTGTAATAAAAACTCCCGGGTTCTTTGGTGTCTTTGGCGCCTTTACAAAGTAACTAATAAAAGCATTGGCAACACAGAAGGCAAATGGAAGCCAGTAAGTATTGGACGGGACATGGGCTACAGTTTTCAAAAGTGGAATGACTTTTCCTTCTTACTGCATTTCCTGTGAGACCCTGCCCTTTAACCCAGCACTAAATCTCAATGTAATTACATCATTCGTTTTCTCTCCCTACCATGGCAAAACTTAGCATAAAACGGCTTGGATAGCATAACCTGAGTCTCTTTTGCATCACCCAAGTTAGCTGAAACGGTCCTTGGGATAAAAGAAAGCCATATGCAATAGTGGAAACTGTAGTAGGGTGTGTTACAGATTTTCCTGTAAGAAGGAGTTTATTCAGAGAGCCAAGAAGTAGAGCTCATGCTGGGGTGGGGGGGTGGGGGGCGGCACAGGCACCGACATAACAAAACTGAGAGAGCATGTTAAGGATATAATGATTGTGCTCTAAAACCACCAGAAGTCTAGATTTGAGGTCAATTTGCAAAGCCATGCACAGGATGCAGCAGGCACCCCAAGTTTGTAAAGCTAGGTAAGAAATACACAGCCTGACATTATTTTGAATCATGAAAATCAACTTGCTCCACACAAAGAACAGCAGATAACATGCAACCCACTTTTTCCAAGATGAATCAAAGCAGTTGGTGCAAATGGTCTGAGATCTGAGTGCTGGTTGATGGCATTACTCACATTCCTCTCCCCCCACCACACAGTGGGCAACTGGAATTTACAATTTACAACTGGCAGACTGCTTACATGTTCTCCCAATATGTTAACTGTTGTCTTGATTTGTACTGTTTTTTCCTAACATCACAGCTCCTTCACCAGACTTTGTTGTGGACAAGGTTATGTAGATGGCAAATCTTCCCATATGGAACGGTTTAATGGCTCTGGGATATCAATACAATCACTGCAGTTTGCAACAGATGGGGCTGGGTTAGACAAGGAGCCAGTTACCGTGGGTGTTTTTACAATTGTTCTACGCAGCTCTCCTATCACCATGTGGAGTTAAGCAGACAAGAGACATCTTCAGGGACAGAGATGCTAATTAGGAGGGACATGTTGACCAAAAGACAGAAGGAACAAAGGAAAGCAGAGGGTTAACAAATAATGTTCATGGCTGCATCTGAACTTTAATTAGTGGCCAGCCCTGTAAGTGCCACTTAGCCACTGATCTTACTATCAGCCACAGGGTGGCCATTAATTCTCCTCCAAGTCGGGACTGATCCAACTGGTGAGGCCAACAGCCGGTGCAAAGACAACAGCCTTGTCTCCTTCAGCTGTTTCAGCCCCATTTCCACTTTCTCCATTGACTTCCATGCCCAGAGATCTGGATACGTTATACAACAGTGTGCATATTAATGTCACCGTGTGGGCAGAGAGATGTACCTACAACCTCAACACAAAACCCTGGGTTGAAACATCGCAGCCCAAGTTACAGCTCGCAGACGTGAAAAGCAGTTGGAAATCCCTAAGGGTTTGCATCTGGGGTTCAGGTTTAGCCTGGGGTTGTATTCCACAGAGCAAAGGTGATTTCTAGATCCTCAGCTTGGGATTTCCCTCAGGGATTTCTCCCTTTGGGAAGCAATGTGGCATGACCCTGCTGCCCATGAGTGCTAGTTATCACTTGCAACTTGTGTTTCTCTCTGGGGAACTGCCATCCCTGGCTTCAATACCACCCTGAGAGAGGCAGAAGGTGGGCAGTGGTGAAAATGGGTCTGTTGAGGGTTGCATACACCCTTCCACTTCTGCTAATTTCTGAAGCAGGCTGCTGGGAGGGCACGTGAAAAGGGCGAGGGTCAATATGTTCCGAATGCTCGGGAAGACGGTGTGGAGATGGGAAAGCCATAGCCCTCCCCAGCTTGGTTCCAAAGAAAACCTACCTTCAGCCCTTCCACAGATTCAGCTAATCTCAAATATAATGGAGCCACAGATCTCCTACTGTCAGGGTCAAGGAGCAAAGGAGAGGGCAGGGTCCGGGCAAGTAACAAAACAAAAACCAGCTGAAACAAAGAAGGGCATTTAGATGAGGAAAAGAAGAAGGAGTTGTGTAAAAGCAATGACATTTTTGATGGAACAAAAAGCATATTAGCTGAAAGCCAAGTATTGGATCCAAGGAGGAGATCTGAATCATTCCCTTGGATCCGCTCCACTCTTAATAAAACATTAACTATTCATTGAGAGAACGCACACGTGTGTGCATGAATCAGTAGTCTGGCGGGTCTTCTTTTGAGAGATTAGACTTCCTGAGCACCAGTCCCTCTTCTAGTAAATGTTAATTGTTTATCCAAAGTGGAACAACTTCAAGAGGAGAGGCTGAGGGCTTCCCGATTGCCTCCTCCTTGGGCAAAGTAGCAACAGGAGAACTGGAGAAGGTCCTTAACTGCTCCATCATTCAGTAAAGAGGACACACAAACCTCTTCCTCTCTTTCTTGCCAAATAGAAGTATTTTGGGGTTTGGTCAGAAAAAAAACCCAGAAACCAGAATCCCTCTCAGTACTATCTGTCTTGGATTTACCCTTGCATTTTCTCAGCTGCGGAGCAGCCCCGGTGCTGACCCGGGGGAAGAAGCCCTTTCCAGCGCCAGCTCTCCCAGTAGTTCCTAGCCCTGTAACTACAACCACACACCTGCCAGAAGATTTGTGCTCTCATCCAAAACACAAGCTGACTAGATACCACACAGAGGCAACCAGATTTCTGCAAGCACTGCAGAAAGCAGCACCTCTAATAGTAGCAGGGAATGGATCCCCCGTAACAGCCAGCCACCTGTCTTGGGCTTTGCCACGGCCACAAAGTCAGGAGCAGTAGTAAGCCTGTTTTAATGAAACACTATTTAAAAACATAAACCAGTAATGCTCGCTTGCATGTATCAGCCGGTCACAGTGAGCTCTTAGCCAGTATGTTTTCAAAACTTGTTTATGCTTCACATCAGCTATTTCCCGCAGGATCAATCCCTGCTAGCAAGCTGAATGCTTAAAAGCAGTGTTTCTCAGCCATTTTAAAATCAAAGGACAGCCTACCACTGTGGGGGAAGAGAAGCCACTGTCCTTGTACCTCTTTTTGTTATTAGTTGCATACTTTCACTTGGGCACTGCCAGTCAGAAAAGTTATGATCCCATTGCCATGACCAGAGAGTAGGATGTTTTGTTGCCATCGTGTCTCCTACCACCTTCTTATGTCTTACAAATCAGCCATGGACTGCAAACCATAGGCTGCACAAGGCTGTTCTACAGCAAATATTGCCAGCCTGTCATTGTTTACTTTTTTCTTATATCCGGGGAAAGCACAGATTTGGCTCAATCTGTGTTGGGACTGCACTCCTTATCCTGATTTACGCCTCAAGACGCAACACCCTTAGGGCAGATCCCTCTTCCCATCTAACTCATACAGGTATGGAGCTGCAGGAACCCCAGCACTGCAGCATTCCCAAGTCAGAGGGAAGGCAGCAGAGCAGAGAGATGAGAAGGAAAGAAGGGTGACAGCCGCAAGAGCAGAGGACCTGCCCAACAGGCAAGGACCGCTGCCAGAGCTTCCACAAGAGATTTGGCTTCTGGTGCATAGGGTGGTCTCCAAGTCCTCCTGGTTCCTACTACAGAGATCCCTTGCTTCCTCCTGGTGCTGGGACGAGGAGAGAGCTAGTACTCTCAGCACATCTAGAAAATCCCTCTGCACTGAGACATTTCCAGTTGCTTTGCAACTCATAAATTTATAGAAACTCAAAGGGGCAAAACTGCACTGACACAGTTGGGATAAGGATTTGAGGATCACAGGTTCACAGGAACAGGCACGGGCAATGAGACCATGCAGATTATTTGCAGACTAAGATGAAAAGCACCAGATGGATCGGTTTCCTGTCATATTGGAGCTCTTCCCCCCACACTGTGCAGTGCCAGCGTTGTCTGGGTGCTTCACATTCCTTTCCAATTCAGAAAATTCAACTTTGTGAGTCATCCAAGTGAATGGCTGAGCTAGATCAAATACAGGGCATGCCTTGCTAAGATAATTAAGAAGTTAGTAGAAAGAAGCTTACACCAGGCCCTAGGAATTGCCCGGCACATCTCTGCTAGACAGAAAGCAGCAGAAATTTCCACATGAATAATCCTTATGTTGGTAGGCCCACCATTAGTCCTGAGCAAATCAAATCCAGGCAGCAACAGCACAGAAGATTTATCAACAGACTGAAGTATCTTGAGGATTCATCTCTTCCTAGAAAACAATTTTAATTCCTTTAGTTACTGCTTTTTATGGGAATGACAGATGTGCTTAAAAAGTAGGGGAAGTTCCTTAAGTCTTGCTAAACACGAACAGGCACAAATCAGCTCCAATTTGGAGCAGAATCACAGAACCACAGACTGGCTGAGGTTGGAAGGCACCTCTGGAGGCCACCTGGTCCAAGCCCCCTGCTCAAGTAGAGCCACTGAGAATCAGTTGCCCAGGACCATGTCCAGATGGTTTTGAGTATCTCCAAGGATGGAGACTCCACAGCCTCTCTGGGCAACCTGTGCTAGTGCTCAGTCATCCTTTCATTTTTTAAAAAAGGTGTTTCCTGGTGTTCAGGAACATGCTGCTGAGGTTTATTTGGGACCTAAAAAATGATAGCAGTAAGAGAAATCTGTGATTAATTTCTCTGAATTTCAGAGCTAGTCATGAACATTTGCAAAAGTTGCCTAGAAAACACCAGTCTGACAATCACACAAAGAACAGACTGGGCCAATTCCTTGACAATATCATAGAATCATAGAATGGTTCAGTTAGAAGGGACCTTAAAGAGCATCCACTTCCAACCCCCCTGCCATGGGCAAGGACACCTTCCACTAGACCAGGTTGCTTGAAGTCCCATCGAATCTGGCCTTGAACACTTCCAGGGTTGGGGCATCCACAGCTTCTCTGGGCAACCTCTTCCAGTGCCTCACCACCCTCACAGTGAAAAATTTCTTCCTAATACCTCATCTAAATTTTCCCTCTTCCAGTTCAAAGCCATTGCCCCTTGTCCTGTCACTCCATGCCCTTGTAACAAGTCCCTTCCCAGCTTTCTTGTAGGTCCCTTTAGGTACTGGAAGGTTGCTCTAAGGCCTCCGCGGAGCCTTCTCTTTTCCAGGCTGAACAACCGCGGAGCCTTCTCTTTTCCAGGCTGAACAA
>NW_009631742.1:0-39107 GCF_000690535.1 Cariama cristata
AGCAGGAACTTCCCTGGACTGTCCCAGCTTCTCAAATATGACAGATAATGGCTTAGCCACTTCATCTGCCAGTTCCTTCAGCACCCATGGATGCATCTCATCAGGTCCCATGGACTTGTGCAGCTTCAGGTTCCTTACATGGTCTCAAACCTGATCTTCTCCTACAGTGGGAGAGAATGCACGTATTACCCTAGCTTGGGGATATTAACTTATTTTTATAGTTTTTTCCAGTTCCAGAAAGGTGGATTCAGAGACAAGCAAGCCTCCTTTCCCCACCTCATGCCAGACAAACACGGCAAAGAGGCGCCACTGCCCCAAGAATGATGGTGCGACAGTACCTTTGGTGTATTCAGAGCTGTAAAGCTCTAGAAAAACAGCTTCTTTAGACCCCTAGAAAACCCTCTGAAGAGGCAAAGCTATGTCTCTGATACGGTTTACTTGGGACTGGAACCAAACATCACCCCTACGTTGAGAATTGGATGCTAGAAGCAGGAGCTGGTGGGAAGGATGGCATGGCTCCCCAGACTGGCTAACTGCCTGGATGCACGCATTCAAATGTCACGCAGTTCCCACAGTAAGCAAATATGCAGCTGCCACGAGAGAATTGTTATACACTTTTAAGTCCTGGTTATAAAACTTGTTATGTATTATTTACTCGGCACTGACAGCTTGCTCTGCGCTGTGCACACAAAGCAGTGCGCTCTCTGCCTGCGGGAGCTTTCGATCTCAGGGATTAAAAATCAAGTGCAATCTGAAGGTTTAGGTAGCCACAGTCTGAATCTGGATTACTGGCTGGGTGCACCCAGCATCCTGTCCCACTGCTGGCTGGACTCTCTATTTCCTTTCCAATGCAGAGCTATTAATTTCCTTTCAGTGGAAACCTAGATGCATCAAGGGATCTTGGCCTTTCTGGAGTTGGGATCCTGCTGGGACATGTACCTAAGAACCAGAAAATGGTCCGGCCTCTTAATCTACACATAGTAGTCTTAAGCAGCTTTATATCCAGTGAAGACAGAAATGTTTAGATGTGGTACTTCAAGACATGGTTTAGTAGGCATGGTGGCATCAGGTATATGGTTGGACTTGATGATCTTTGAGGTCTCTTCCAACCATAATGATTCTATGATTCTATGATCTAAACGTTTTTTGAACACCTCCAGGGATGGTGACTCCACCACCTCCCTTGGGAGCCCATTCCAATGCTTAATGACTCTTACAGTGAAGAAATTCTTCCTAATATCCAACCTGAACCTCCCCTGGCACAACTTGAGACCATTTCCTCTTGTCCTATTGCTAGTTACTGGGGAGAAGAGACCGACCTCCACCTGGCTACACCCTCCTTTCAGGTCGTTGTAGAGAGCGATCAGGTCTCCCCTCAGCCTCCTCTTCTCCAGACCAAACACCCCCAGCTCCCTCAGCCGCTCCCCATCAGACTTGTGCTCCAGACCCCTCACCACCTTCATTGCCCTTCTCTGGACTCGCTCCAGCACCTCAAGGTCTTTCTTGTAGTGAGGGGCCCAGAACTGAACACAGTACTCGAGGTGCGGCCTCACCAGCGCTGAGTACAAAGGGATGATCGCTTCTCTAAGTGCTAAGAGCAGGGATACCTGAATCTGATCATTCTTCAAAATCTTGGCTGCTACTTTTTTTCTTGTATGGTACGTTGTTTAGTACAAGAGCATTTGACCAGTGCTTAACCTGAACTAAAACTGAAGGTGTTCCTCAACCAGGGGAATGCCAGAACCACTCAGCTGGCAAAACAATGACCTCCACACTGCGGTAGATGTTGTCTCCAATGGTCCTTGATGGGGTGCATTGCTATGTCGCAGAGACCAGGCAGCCTTGATAATTTCTAAAGACTGTGACAGGATTCAGGATGCCAGGACTGCAGGAGGATGGCCATTCTGTGCACAGAGAGGATTGGATGAAAGATGTGGAAAAGGAAGAAGGAAAGAGGTTGAAATAACAGATGGGGCATGAGGGTCAGAGGACAGAGAAAAAAACCAGGAAGTGAAAGGAGCTACAAGCAACTTCATTAGTATGCTGCATCTGAAGAGCGCCAGCAAAAGTGAGAAAAAGCCAGTGAGCACCAATCTTTTACTGGGAGTGTGTTTTGGGCATGATAGATGAAGGTTACTGGGTCAGCAGGAGTGGGATTCAGCTCTAACCATAAAGACACCCCAATTCAGATGTCTGTATGTCAGTCTTTACATGTGAGCTGTGAGTACAAGCTCCTGCTATAGCCAGTGGAGGTCTAGGAGGAGGTTAGTTGCCTGGGTGTAGGTGATTAGTGCTTTCTGAGATGCCATAGAATATCCAAGATACTTCTCTGCAGATACCAGGTGAATCATACAACTTATTGTGTCTTGCCAGTCTGCTCAACGCCAAACAGGATACCCCACAGTACCTCAAAATGATACCAGATGCCTAAGTGTAAGCAACTAAATCATGCATTGGGTCAATAGAGTCTGAGAGATCCAAAGAGCTGTTTGTCTAACCCTTTCAAATGATGCTGAATGGCTGTCTGGACATCACTGGCTCAGCTGAAGAGGAAGTCAGTCCATTGCATGAACAAAAGTATCCCCAGTACCCTGGGCAATCTCTCCTGCGATCACTGGCTGTGCTCAGCAGGCTGTCTCACGCCTCTCCCCACATCAGTTACTCTCCAAGTTCTGGGTACAGAACAACCTCCAGGTCTTGCTGCTTTCACCGCTGTCACGCAATATTTCCAATAATTATGGAGTTGTAAGCCTCTGCCATACAGGACAATTAATCTTTAGGAAGCTGAATCCATTTCACTGAAATGGAAGACTCACTGGTGTCCATTGGCAGCTGCTGATTGATGTAATTCTCTTTATTTTGACCACCCTTGAACTTTAATTATGAAATTAGAGGTCGTTCAAAATGTCGCAACCAAGACAGCCCACTGTTCCCAGTTTAAGTGATGAAATGCTCCCTGGCCTTCGCTTTCTGAGCTGGCTTCCCAACGAGTGTCAGGTCAGGTCAGATGAACAGGGATATGAAGCCATACAAAACTTGGTGCTCTGATTTCACAGTTCTTGCTTTATTATTTTAGACCCTCATTCTTCCTCGTAACGTGTTAGGGACTAGAACCACAAAACAAGAAAATTCAGCTGCCTTTTAAAAAGGTAACTCATCTTCATGATGATTCCCGTTCTCCTGTCCTTTGAAGATTCCATCCAAATGAAGATTCCCATTCTCCTGTCCTTTTCCACACTTGATGTTCATAATCATATTTTGCTTTCCTTCTAGGAAGCGGAGCTGGATGTGGTTCTAGCTGAAGAGGACGCTTCCCGTTTTATCGAAGAGGTGAATAAAGGAGGAATGACAAGCGAATGCCTCGAGTCCTCTGCCAAAATCAAACCTTTGGAGACATAACTGTGAAAAGTGTGGGGTGACCCGAGACAGGCCAGGAGTGAAAGCTAATGGCAGGGGATGAGAATCAAAGGTGTCTGAACTGCAGAGTCCAAGCTTATTTCTACCACCCTTTTTCAGCCTGGGACACACCGCAGCAGCCAGACTATGCTGCCTACAGTTTTGATTTTGCAAAACCTTTTGACGCAGTTTTTGCAAAACCAAGCCAGAATAGTATGAACCTGGGTTTGCAATTATCCAAGACAGCAACGTCTGGGTCAAGAAGGGAGAGGAGTGCTTGGGAAGAAAAAAATAATGGATTTTTTTGGTTGATCTCCGTACTAAACCTCACAAATGTGAGTAAACTTTCTAATGCTCCTGCCTGATTTTTCAGACTATTCAGAGAGCCAAGCACCTTGTTTTCCTCAGTTCTGCATTTAGTAAGACTTGCATACCTCTGTTAGAGGTCTTGATTTGGTCAAACTTGAACATATGGCTAAGCAAAGTCAATGAGACTATTTGTAGGCTTATGGTAAAGCGTGTGGTTGGGAACTTTGCTGAGTCAGGGCCGTATTGACTCACCAGGCAAGGTGGAACATAGATTGATATTTAGTTGTTAGAGGCAGAAATAATTGCCTGATTCTTTTTGACTTTTTCATTTTTTTTCTTTTAATACATCTCTTTTATTGGTAATACGCAAAACAAAAATTTATAAATATAAATTACAAAAAAAAAAAAAAAGAAGAGATCAAATCCTGACAAGTTGTACCAAGAGAGGAATAAAACCAGGGCCATTTTATCTGAAACTCTAGTGAACTGCCATTTGTTCTCAGTTTCCTCTGTAAGTTAACTTTCCATATCATACCTTTCAGAGTGTGACAATCAAAAGGTGATGTCTTACAATAAATGTAGTAAGAGATTTTTTTAAAGTTTACGCAATGTGTGCCTACTGAATCAGTGCAGTGTGGCTGGCTCGACATGAACCAACGGCCATTTGGTGGTTGTTTCATAACTCATCCTGGACATGAAGACACAGATATTTATTCTCAAAGACATAAGGAGCTGGGAAGAAAGCATATGGAAAAAAGTGAGAGAAGCAAAGAATAAAACAATTTTGAAGTGAGCGCATTGGGATAAAAATGTTAGCTCAGCTGAAATAAAGAAAACAGGAGTGGGAGAAAGTGATAGCAGAGCAGAGAGTTGAGATTGGGAGCCTTCAGATGTCCCTGTAGCAGCATTTCTGTCAGAGGAGCAACCGCTACAGGAGAGCAAAGTAAAGAGTCTTTGAGGTATGGACACGAAACTGTGACAACGAGAGAGCACTAATTGTCTGTATAGCTCTTAAGGCTGTCCAAGGTGCAACAGTCCTCTATCGGAAGGATGCGGGGTGCAGCCCGAAGGGACGGCTGGGGAGGTCAGGTGCGGTGACTGTGCTTGACCAGTTTGAAGGGGTCTGCTGCCCACCTCTTCGTGTGCCCGGGTCAAACACCCATTTCCAAATCTCTAACCACATCTCAGAAAGGTCAGGCGTGCCTGATGGATGGAGAAGGAGGGGATTGCACTCTGGGTGATTGGAGACTTTGAAAAGGACCAAAGGCGCAGTGGTAGACCTGTTCCTGAATTGGAGAAGTTTTTGGTGGGACTGTCTGACTCTGGACAACACAAACTGCTGTGATTTAGAATGGAAAAGTCCAGTACTCAGACCTGGCTGTAGAGTACCATGGCATTTGAGTTTTGAATGACTTATGCTGCTGAGCCACTCTGTACGTCAGGTCTGACAGCACCATGCCGTGCCGCTGCTGTTCCCCTCGGCACTGGGAGACGTGCATGGCAGGAGGAGCACGGCACTGACGCCTTGCTGGGGAGAAGGCTCTGATCCTCACCCTTCTGGTTCCTGTCACCATTTTTGTCTCCTTTCCCTCCTGACTGGGAAGCCTCACGCCCTGAGGAGACGAGGGAGGAAGCAAGCTCTGGTACCCAAGGGGTATTACAGCAGCAAGTCTTGGCTAAAGCATTTTATTTAGTGGGTCTTTTATATATATGTGTGTGCACGTGCGTGTTTGAGTATGACAGAAAGCAGGAAAAGTAGTCTGAAAATTTTCTGTCGAAAAGCAGGGACATTTAAAGTTTTTTTGGCCAGTCTCATTGGTTAACAAACCGAACATGAGCTCCCACTGAGATGTGCTGGCTGAGAGCCAAAGAGGTGTAAACAGCAAGGTGTCAGGCAGGAGCGGGAGGTTGCATTGCTCCCCCTGGACAGGATCGTTTGCAGAATGCTGTGCCCCATGCTAGTGCCAGGTTTAAAAGAGGGATTAAAAAAAAAAAAATTATGATGAAAACTGGAGAGATTTTAGGAAGAATGATTGTAGAAATCTAAAGAAATTTTAGAAAGGAACCACAATGACTACAAGTATGGAAACTATCCTCTGCCATAAGGGTCTTTTGGAAGCAACCCCTTTAGCCAGGGGGGGGAAAAAAGAAAAGGAGAAGATCCTAAGCTGAGCTGAGAGCAGCCTTTGAAGACCCCAGAGAGGGTGGGAGAAGTCCTTAACCCCGTGGGAGAAGCAAGAGCCCCTGCCTGTGTTGGGACTACCAACACATCACTACAAACGTCACTACCTTGAGGTCTCAAGGGGGGGTTCATAGTTTTAAATAGCAAAGGTAATTAACCATTGGAGCGATTTACCAAGGGATGTAACTTTAATTCAAAATGGAATTGGCTTCAAAACTATGTTATTTAACTCAGCCAGGAATTAGCCTACTGTTTTCTAGGAATTTAAGCCATATAATCACAGCAGCCCCTATGGCCTTAAAATCTATTAAACTATTATTTTTTTAAATCCACCCAGGTTATCTTCCCTCAAATAGTTTGGTTGCTAACCCAATCACATCAGCCGTCTTAGGGGGATTATTCGTAATTATGAAGCAGAGTGTCGTCTCAAGGGAAGAAAGGTAGAGGCAGTGATTTCTTTCTGTTGTTTAAGTAAGTCTGAGCTCTAGTAGAGGATAATGCATAAGAAATGGCAGCTGTGTTCAGTGAGGTCAGTCTAAAAGTCATGGCAAAAATGACACGCTTTGTAAATATGAACTCACAAACAAAGTCATTTAGGTCATGGAAAATATAGTTCAAAATAATTTGAGCTATTTCTAAAGTGGATATAAGTAATGAAAAAATATCAGGCTATGAACTCTGCATTTGCAGTCAGAGAGCGTAATGTGAATAGGTGAATAATTAAGGTACTACAGACACTTGTGGAAGGGGAGGGGGGGAAAGCCGAAATGTGTCTTTAGCTGTGAGTCTGAATTTGTCTGACTTTTTAACAACGTACACAAAACCTACCCTTTTCATGGCATGCTTAGCATTTCATATCTGGAGCTGAGTTTTGCACTGAGAGTAACATTAACAATAACCTGCATATGAACTGGAGGGGTGAGACAAACTGTGTGACGATCACATCTACTGGGCATTTACTTGTCTTACAATTACTCAGTCCAGCTTCCTGCACTCAGACCCTTGTTTATCATTCCCTAACAAGTTTATGTTTTCTGTTTGAACGGTACAAATCTTGTAGGAAAAACCAAACCCAAAGAAGCCCTCCTCCCCCACCTCACCCAGCTGTAAAGGCAAAGGTCTCAGGTGAGTCAACTCCTTCCTTTTGCAAAGTAATACACAGCCTTTGCATTACTTTGCAATGCATTTGCGAAGCAACACTAATTTCTCTAGTCGGTCACGTAGCTTATTGATGCTGGGAGTTGCACTGACACGGTTAGTCATTTTGGTATCAGTGAGATTCCTTGCATGTATAATATCTACTCAGTGGGACTGAGGCTTCCAAAATGGGACTCGGAGAATATAAATGGCTTGTGCCCTAAAGCAATAGCTGCAATGCCCTGGTGTGGATTTGCAAAGTGTGACAGAGACTGCAAATGAGGGACACAAAAAAATTAATTATGCAGACAACTGGAATTGCTGAGGATTCCTTCCTTTAGGGGACATCATTCTTTCTGCTACCGCAGGCTCATGATTATTTATTTCAGCTCATAATTTTCCATCACAAAAGAGTGGCGACACAAATCTGTGCCAAAGGGACACAGCTTTTGAATTAGAATTGGAAGCATCCTCAGAAGGCAAGGGGGTATGTGCTTAAGATGTGACTTGAGGGCCAAAGGTAGAAGAGACTGTTTGGGGGATCAAGTTAGTCCGTTATGGGGGGCGGGGGAGGGCAATGCTGAACGGACCCTGGATATGTTTAAACAGCAGCGTGAAGGTGAGCTGCACCATGTCCTGCTTCTCCAGTCACTCACCCCGGGAAAGCTGAGTATGAACCTTTCTGTTTTCAGGGGGCCAACTTCCCTTCCTGTAGAAACTGGGCACGGGGACAGGAGAGGTGGTGTAGACTCGGGTTTTGGTTGCCGCCTGCAGCATGAAGCATGCCCAGAGTGCGCACCTTGAGCAGGGCATTGAAACGTCCTTCCTCATCCCGGGAGGAAGATGCAGCTGTCGGCTCCTTGCCGTAGGTGCACGAGTCCAGGATGGTCTGCAGAATGGTACGTGCCCAAAGCATCCCCATTTCCATATCAAAGATGCGTATTCCCAAAATGAAGAGACACCTCACATGAACATTACATTACGCATACATAGAAACTTCATTTGTTCATGCAATGTTTCAACTGAGAAGCCAAAGCATGCTATCAAAAAGGGTTTAATATTTCAAGAACTAGGGAGGTGAGAGCACGCAGGAGGAGTAAGGCTATTTGTGGATTCCATGGTAGTGTGAGTGTTATGTTATCCTCTGAATCGGAATATAAAATTGCACTAATTCTTTGATTTCAGTACCACTTTGAAAGGGAAAAGGCTTGCTTGTGGTTTGTTCATGCTGTTGAAGTCATGTAGAAGCTTTTTGCAGATAGTTTTGGCCTACCTGAATATAACGCCAGGTTTTTTCGTGTAACTGAGACCATTTTGACAGAACTGGCAATTCTCTGCCTTCTGAGTTCAGCAAGATCAGTCTGGCTTAGCAAGAGTTGCTTTCCCTGCCTCCCGTGAAAGAGGCAAAGCCTTTCTGTCTCATTCATAGGAGTGAAAAATCAAGATGATTCTCGTCCTGGGATTCACCCTTTGCTGGGTAAATTTGTGCAAAACCAGAAGAAAACTAGATGACATTGCTTTTCATGGATGCTTTAAAGCTTGAAGGAGGAGCTGAAAGGGAAGTGCCGGAGAGCAGACGCACACGCGTCAGCTCTGTGCTCGACATCCAGATACCAGGCTCAGCTTTAGATACCTGTTCTTATGGGACATGGCTGGGCTATAAATATTCCCGTGAGAAACTGAGGTAGGACTGATGTGTCACAGCTTTGATCTTCTCTGGGTGAGCTAAAGAGGGCAGCTTAACCCGCTGGAGACACGCTTTGCCGATGGATGTGCTAGGGGATAACACCTGGGCACAGCGCCCGGGCGTGCACGAGCAAAACTCACGTAGTCAAACTTTCAAGATTTCACCGAGTGAAAAAGAGCAGAGATATAAAAGTATGTTCTGAATACAAACTAAAAAAATTTTAATCTTTACAAAGAATTGTTCCAGGATTGACAAGTCTCTGTTGGACCTGCTTGCTATGAATTTGGAGACCTGGACTGGAGGGAAGCGAGACCTTCCACAGCCAATGTACCCATGCAAACTATTGTTTGTTATTATTCACAGTGTTATTGCACTAGTACTTAAGAATACGTTACAAAAGTTTGCCCTTGTCCCCAGTAAAATGGTGATGTCAAGAGAGAGAATAATTCCAGAGCTTGAGAGAAGACACAAGCAGGGAGGACGACGTGAGTGGCACAAGGCTACTTAGGAGGTCAGTGGCGGAGGGGCGCAGATCCCCCGGTGTCTGACCCGGATTGTGCTTCCTCCCCAACTCTCAGCCTTGCACCACCGAGAGGCTTTCCACCCTTAGTGTTAGGTCTTAAAATAAACAAGATGATAGCATCCCATATGTGGTCCCTGAATTAGTGCAGAATGGAAACCGGTTTTACAATCTCTTATATTGTTTCCCTGCTGCTGCTGTCACTTTTCAGCAAGATACCCCAGACAGCAGTCTGGCTCAGCAATGACAATTTCAATTAAAAACATTTGTTTTCACATCCTCTTAACAGTTTCCACATGGTGAGAAGTGCCTTCTCTCCCCATGTGAATTTTGGGCGTAGGACAGTGAACAAAGCATATATGCCTCTCTCTATATGGAAAAACTTAATTCCATCGTGGCTTCATTGGGCGTTGTGCTGCAGCAGAGCCAGGGTGCTGCACCGTTGTATATCTCGCAGTGCTAATGGGGTTTTATTAGAGAAGATTAGCCTTTTTCCAACTTAGAAACAAAAGCAACTAACATACAAACCAAAAAAGGAACTTGCCTGGAAAGGAAAAAGATTTTTTTGCTACCATATCAAGCCTCTAAATATGCTGTTACTAGCTTGCAGATCTTATTTCTGCAACATCTGGGATTAAGTACACTTTCTGTTGGTGTACGCAGATTTAAATAAGCTGAGGCGTTCCATAGTTTAGTGCCCTGACATTGCAAAGTAAACACATTTTTCCAACTATTCAAGAGGGTGTTTTCACATCGATACACTAGGGTTAAGAAAACATTTGTGGTGGGCTGCACATGTGTCCGTTGACCAGCCTTGGGGTTGGGGCAGAGTTTTTAGGAAAATGATGTTTTCTGTCTACCAGCAACATAATTCTTCTTCCTCCAAAAAGCTTATTCCCCCCTCAGGACCTGAGTCCACCACATCTCACAAAAGTCACAGCAATCAGTGAGTAGTCAAGGGGTCAGGACCTGCCCTGGGTTAGAAAACGACATGCAGATCTGGTCAGGTTTGATGTGAGAGGCAGGCAGGAATAAAGCTCCAACCTGGCACTTTTGACCTTGGAGGAAACAATACTCGCTAGCAGTGACTAAAACCTGTCCTAGGGTGAGACAGAAACTTGGTCCACTCACTTTGCAGAATTGCTTGACACCTTTTTATGTACCTCAGCTCTCTAGATACTTCTGTACTTAATTTGAAAGCTCCTCTGGTGCTTAATATTAATTGCCTGTGAACAGTCACCCTGAAATGATTATTTTTTTGAGGGGTGGGTACCTACTTTTCTCCTAAAGCTACATATCCTCTATTTTGGGGGCAGATACTTGCTTAAATTCCTGGAGAATGACAAAAAGCTGGATACCTTCAAGTCTAACTTGACCTGCATCAGAACATCTCTCACCTCATGCACAGGGGTCTAGCAGCTGGAGCACTCATCCAGAGTGAGAGAAACTCAAAAAGAATGATCAAAAATCCCAGGCAAGCTCAGCCGAGGGCGTGCCCCTTTCCAGCCATCGCTGGGGCAGACAGAATAGGCTGGTGAGGAGGTGACTTGCTGCTGACATCATCCCGGTACCTTGCCTAGCCCTGTGTCTCCTGCATCCCTGGCTGTGAAATGGCCAGCGATTGCCCGGATCATCCCAGGGCAGCACTGGTGGGGGTTTATTCTCAGGAGGGGCACAGGCGGACACAGCCGTGACCTGGTAGAGAAGCTCCATATTCCCATTGTTTTCCTGTACTCTCAATGGAAGCATTAAATATTTACCGAAAATGGATTTCGAATGCTTTATTTCCTTACGTGAGAAATGCATGAGAGGTGCTTTCCAAGTGTTTTGACAGTTATGTTGGGGTAGAAAGAGCATCCCCTCGCACTGAGCGCTAGGAGCTTCAGCTGCTTCTGAGACAGACCTAAGTCAGGCACCAAAAATAAGCAGACTGTGGAAAATCATGTTCTTTTTCTCTACTGCATCAACCAGGAGCACAGGTGTTACATTGCCTGTCTGTGTGAATGCAGCAACTGTTGTTGTGCGACTGGGTTACGCAGAGAGCATATTATTCCGTAAGAATCCAGGGGTTTTGTGTTCAGAGCAAAATAGCCTACGTACAGAGAAAGTGATGGAGAGAGGTGGTGAGTTGACTCTAATTTAAACTAGACGCTTATTTTTAGATTTTACAGTCGTGTTACCAGCCTGCCTTCCTGTTTCAGGAGGACTCTGTGCTCTGAGCAGAGAGAGAGTAGAGTTGGTGGCTTGGAAAGGGCAAAAACAGAGGAGGGGAATGGGATGAGTAAGTAGGATACGGACAGTGGCAGAGGCTGGCTATACCTAAGGAAGGTCAAAGAGTACAACCCCAATGACAGAAAGCAGTAGATGTGAAAAAGAGAAGAGATGAAGAGATTTCCTCAAAAGACAACTCTAGCCAACCAGAAAAGTGAATGCAGCAAGGCAAGGAGGCAAAATGGATACTTACATTATGTGAAATCTAAAGCAACAATAATCAAAATTTTAGAAAAATCACTTCCCCTACAAATTGTCTTACAGGCTCCAGCAAATGCAGTGGGGTTTGCTAATCTCCATGGGACTACCATCCTGAGGAAATGCTGTTGAACCCTGAGTAAGTCCAGATTTCATGGCATATGCGAAAGTAAAGGATATTTTCCCAAGCAGGAAAGCTAAATCAAATAAACAGTAAACTTATTTTTGAACTATTTTTGAAGTCCAGTAAATAGCTCTGGAGTTTTCATGCCCAAATATAGAACCTGAACACACATTTCCTTTAGACTTGTGATATTACTTACTATGTGGATATTTCTCCATGCTATTCCTCTCTTTTTTCCACTGAAAAGAGCGTAAGCTTAAAGCCATATGTATGTTACAGAACTTGCCATTTTATAGAACTCACCCTAAAGGGGAGGCTCCCAGAAGCAAGAATAGACATAAGCATCTTTTTGACCAGTTCAGTTATATCTTCTGTGTTCATTAGCACTGGAATTAAGATACAGTAAAACTGAGACTATACTTATGACTGAAGTTTTACTCTTATGTGGACAGTGCAAGATGTGATGCAAGCTTGCTGATTTGACTTTTCCTTGACTTCAGGGGTCCCTTGTGAACATCCACCGATCAATAATTGAATAGATTAAAACAAGAGGTCTCTAGAGCCAAATGTAAGAGAAGCCTGTTCCAGTGTAGTGATATTGTAACAATTTAATCCTGGCATGAGAATAAATGTATCTACCAACTGTCTGAGTAAATAAATTGACTTGCTAGAATTCTTGTTAATTTAACGGGGCTGGGGTCATGCTAAAATCACCTTATCTGCCAGGGATAAGGTCTGGACTAAACCAGTTGTCTCTCTTCAGAGTTTCTGGAGAGAGATGGGCACTTCCAGAATTGTATTCATCTCAGGTAAGATAGATACTGAAAATGCTTGAGATAAGTGAGAAGGCCTGCCCGTTGAAGTGCCTGTCCCCTCTACTGATGAGATGGTTATCCTGGTCTAGGTATCTAACCAGTAGGCAGTCAAAATGAAACAGTGATCTTCACCACTGGTGTCATTGCTGTTACGCAGAGTTCAAGAGGTGGAGGAGACATACGCATCACCCGTATCTGGGAGACCCTAGCTCTGGCTTATATGGGCAGTAGAGAGAAACAACGATGAACTTATGTGAATCGACAACGTCAAATGTCCAACAGGCATCAAAACTACTTGTCTTTATTGGCTGCCTGAGGAACCGACCTTGGTAGCCCTGGATGCTTTTCTATTGGAATCACTCATTGGCCTCTTAAGCTCAGATATCGTTAGCAATTGCCAGGATGATTAATTTGGGCATCTATAACAAGCAGGATGAATATGGCCCTTAGCTATTCATTCACAGTTTTTGGATGCTGAATTATTATTTCTGTGAATGACATTTCTCATGGTCATCGCAGCGGTACTCTGTGTTTGTACAGAGAAATCTGGATTGAGGAAAGACCTAGAAAGGAGATGTTACTCTCGACAAGGTTGAGATCTCTCTCTGTTTTCCTGGTAAATGAGGAATGCTGGTAACTGAAGTTGGTAATCCATAAAATTCTGATCAATTTGAATTCTCCCTTAGAGACTTGTGTAGTTATCTTTGAGTATTGATTAGGTTTTGTGGTAGAGAAGATAATCCTCTGGGGAGGGGTGGTGGTAAGAAATGAGGCTTTTTCAGGCTGTTCATACCTGCTTCCTTTTCATGTTAACCAAGAGTGGTTTATGCTAGCAGTGCAGAACCACAGAAAGCACGTGAAGCAGCTCTTGTCCCCGGGGGCATGTCCATCTTCAACGGAATGATTAATTAATTCCCAGCACCACCTGCTGTGCTTGGTAATGTTTGTCTTGCTGTGGCTGCACAAGTTCGAAAGAGGCTGACTTGTCTGGCAAGAGCTGAACGGAATTTTAATAGCAAGCAAACCCCGCATTAGCTGTCGCTGTATTGACGGAGAGATGTGGAAGCCAAAGTTACAGGTGCTCTCAGCAAAGCCCCTAGCAAAGGTGGGAAAGGGAAGTGACTGTGAATGTGCTCTAGGTCCGTACGAAACCAGACTTACCCTCAGAGTGTGCCACAGAACTAACGATTTTTCCTTAGGTTTGAAGAGTGAGTCAGGCTTGAAAAGCCAGAAAATAAGAGACTCTAATCTTTTATGAGGATTGCCTCCTTACCACTCTCTGGTACATAATGGTATTTGCTACCGGTTTTTCCTTTGTAGTTTGATTTGTGTGGGTTTTAAAATGTCAAAACACAGTTTACTCACGTTTTATATACTCATAAATCCAAATAAATAATAAAATAAAAGTTGGGCCATTTATTCAGTCACTTTTTGGTGCATAACCTTGTTTTAAAAATACAGGCTTAGCTGCAGGGTAAGCAATCGTTCAGCACTCTGTTTCCAATCTGTCAATCTGATCTGAGCTTAAAGGACTCGCATTCTGGTTTTTCCATAGAAACAAAATGCTTATTTGACAGTAAGTAGAGCTTAAGCTGCCTTACAGACAATATGCATCCCTACTTCAACCATTGTCATTACCTTTGAAAACTGGTCAGTTGTCAGCTGAACGGACCTTCACATCAGGCACTTTGAAGGTCATTGAGTGGCTCCGTACAGAGGGTTTGCCAACACAAACATTGACAGGCTCTGGAGAAAATAATGTGTCAGGGATGAATCTCATTCCACCTTTGTGATCATGAAAATCATCCCACATTTATGTTTATGTGTGAGCCAAGGATTATATCTCCTTAATTATGACTTATGCCTCATAACTTCTTTACAAGGTCCCTTTCCAATGCTGAAGTGGATCAATAAATTTAAACTTCCTTACTTTATCTTCAAGGCTATGGCAGCTCTGCCCTGTTCTACTTTCTGGACTTCATCACATTATTCTCAAAACTGGTTCTTTATTTCACCAGCGCTGGCTACTTTGATACTTTGTTCATTGTCTTTTTGCTATCACAGTTTTCTATAACAAGCCACTGAGAAGAAAAACTCACTGGCCCCAGTTCCCTGGATACTGTGGAAGAGAAATTAATGACAATGATACTGGTTGCAAGGTCTTAAGTTGCCACTATTAAGGATGCGTTATAGACAATCTCTAGTAGGTAGAGCTCTATGAGGTAGCAGACTCTACTGAGTTGCTTAATGACCAAAACAAAATCTCATTTCTTAAATCATAACAGCTGAACCAAACCTAAGAAGCGCAAGTATTCAAGCTGCCTGCTTTCATTTATTCCACTGTTTTAGTCTTTGTTTTGTTTTGTTTTGTTCAGGAAAGAGAAAAAAAAATCCAACTCCTTTTGAAGATTAAAAGTGCGTGCAGAAGATGCTTCAGGAGAAAGGTCCAGAGCAAGTATTTGCCCTGGTAGATCTAAGTGGGAAGTGCAGACTGGAGAAATAAATACCCTAGCACTATTCCTAAAAGTAAAGAAATGGTAGAATTTGTTTATTTTCTGAGTTATAAGCAATCTATCTGTTATTTCTGGGTGATCAAGAAGTTTATACTGGAAAGATTGTCCTATAACCCCAAAACAAGGCCAAACCACAGATATTTAAACAGCTATGAAAATTTTACAGTAAGAGCCACTGGACACTACTCTTTTTGGAAAAGTCTCCTAATGAAGTCAGCTGAAAAAGTTTTGAAAATTCCTTTGGAAAGAGTTTAAACAGAGACAATGGGAAGTTGCCTACCATCTAATGTACTCAAGGTAACGTTTGTAAATACTCAGTTAGAAATGTTGACTGCGGTTGTATGAGTTTACAGTTTTGTCTCAGACATATATTTCCTAAAATAGTAAGGATTGCTGGACATGCACATACGAAATTAGCTGATGCTTCAGTATATTTTTCCAGCAAAGTGACTTTTTCTAATGATCGAGATTTCCCTTTCCACATGTGTTAGTGAAGGCTACTAGGGAACATAATCCTACTGTCCCTGCTTGTGCTGAGTAGTACCTAGTGGCACCCAGTACATCTCAGTTGGAAACAGCAGAAATTGGCTTAGAATGAGAAATGCATTTGAGCATCTAAGACCATGTTTGCACAGCTCACCCTAGCCATGCTACAAAATTACTGATATGTCCTCAGCAGCCTCAAGAAGCAGCACCAATGTTGTTCAGACCTAGATACCTAAAAGTGGGTATAAAATTAAAAAAAAAAAAAGAAAGTGGATGGAAGTCTCTAGACATATTTGCTGGCTTAATTTTCAGAAAATTAGAATACATTCAAACTTTAGTGATTTCAGGGGAAGTAACAGTTGAGAACACACTCTGGAAACAGGGCTTCACATAGCTGGGATTAAGTGTGACCTAAATATGGGTTTGTGTCTAGCATTCTTTTCAAGAAAACCATAAAAAAGACAAGAAGAAACAAAAAATTCCACAATTAGGAATCTGCTGGATTTGTAAATAGGAAAGTTAACTCATAAGGAACTAGCAGAGACTTCCATAAATACCAATCCATGAGACATGTTGACATTTGGGCAACTAAGGTTAAAGGATATCATTTTAAATATCACTGGAGTTGTTGGTAAAAAGCATGAAGTAAATTGCATTGTGTGGAATTTACCTCATCCACCAGGAGCCACAGAAAAGTCAAATGTCTGCTAAGAGCTACTCATTTAGACTCATGCTGTCAGCAGCAAAGACAGACCTTCCAGAGGACTCCGCATCCCCCATGTCTTGGGTACCTACCTTTATGACGGATAAGCTTCTGTCTGAAAGTGTCTTTTTTTCTTCTCTTACTATAAAAAAGAATTAAATAATTTGGTTACATTTGAAGCCTACTTTTTACCAGTTATAGGTAGGCAAAATAAAACAGAAAAATAAAGAACTTGGAAAGTATGTAAACACATAGAAAAAGAAAGTACAGAAACGCAAGACAGTTAGACAAAATGAACCCTGTGTAAAGGGTCTTTGTAGAAATTCAGTTCTTAATTATACTTAAATTTAAGAATGAAACCGAGAAGCACTAACTGAACTACTGAAAAAGAAGATTTGTTTTTAGAGTATCCATTCAGCAAACAAGTACTTTACATTTAAGCAATTCACTGATCTCTCCTTTTATGACCTTATTCTTGAATAAAGAAATAGATACCCAACAAATTTTAACTATGGTTTTGGATTACATTTTTGGGTTTGGATTTTGGGTTTTTTTAGTGTTTGTTTGTTTGGATTTTCTTTTGTAGACCCTGAGTCAGTAATTGCACGACAAAGGCAAACTGAAAGTAATCTGCAGTTGGAACTAAGCAGCATTGTTTCACAGCGGTATTTGCATGACAACCAAAAAGCCTCCCCATGCTTTGGAAGGAAGCGACCGGAACTATCCAACAACACCACAGCATTCAAACTACTCGTCAAGATAGCCTCAACAACACCAACACCACCAGGGCATTCAGACTACCTATCAAGATACCCTCAATACCACCAACAGCACCAGGGCATTCACACTACCCATCAAGATACCCTCAACACCACCAGCAGCACCAGGGCATTCAAACTACCCACCAAGACACCCTCTTTTGCTGATCAGTTGAAGTACTCTATCGTAATCTCTGTGACTCGCCCTTCGGCAGATGGTGTACACGATCGTTCACTTAGGGATGCAGTGACATTAAGTATTTGCACGGCATCTTGGTCTTGTCTTAATACAAAAGTACGCTGGTTCTGCACGTGCAACAGGGTTTGGCAAGATACCATGAAAAAACCAATTTCACCATAGCTTGTAACACCGGCTATGTCTGCCTTCCATGAATCTAAAGAGCAATCCTTTCAGCAGATTCTGCAGAAGTAAGATAAAATCAACCTAGGTGGTAGTCAAGCTCCTGTAGCCCCTTTACAGGAAATATTTTTTGCAATGAATCAAGGACACGGAAGCCATATTGCCTAACAGAAAAGAATTTCATATAAATATATGAATATTAGGTAGTCATAGAGGGAAAAGCTTCTGTTTAAGAATCTGATGTAAAGAAAAACATCTGGAGACTTCTGATTCCTGAGAGGAACGTGGATTCTAGCTAACTGTAAATAACCATGAACAAAGAATATCTCAGTAGCCAATATTTTTCTCTGCTGGTATCAAATGAAATTCATTTGGTATCAGCTGGAGGTTTTATAGTGCTAATGGAAGTTATTTTCAGTTATCATGTCAGCCCATAAGTATACAAAGGCAGCAATTTTGCTAGTAATCTGGAGATCAGCTTGTATGCAGGGGGGATACTTTAGACTGTTTCTGCAGTGCAAGCTTTTATCTTAATAAATGTGGTGAATCGTAAATAAAAAGGGAATGATAAAAAAAGGAACATTCAGCTGGGGCTAAGTTTGGGTTTGGAAACATTTCATAGTGTGAGTGTCTGAACTCTAAAACATGATGTTCAGTGAGCCCTGTGTGCAATGAGGAACCAATGTACCTGAGAACTAAATAGGACTGATATTTTCCTTACAATAATTCCTCTGATATTCCTTTAACATATGATATGAGATATAAACTAGTCAAATTCTGCTGGGCTGCACAGCATACATATAATTGCAATTCTTTTTAATAAACTCATGCATTTTAGCTCATATCAGATTGCCAAAGGATTAAGCAGCCCAATAAATAAGGAAGAGTTTAACTCTGCTTTTTATAGCTCTCCAAATCCTATCAGCAATGCCAGTCTCTAATTGTGGTATGTTGATTAGTATTTCAACACACTTTGGTAAGAGGCAAAATCACTCTCCAAAATTGCTCTCTTAGAAGAACTTTCATATCTCAAAACCCTGTTACTCATTTTCTCTAATGACAAATTTAACATTAGCTAGTTAAAATTTATCTAGCATAATGCATGCATAGTGCTTAGAAGTTACACACCATGGTGTGTTACAGCATGCGTAGACAACTTGCCTGTGCAAGAGAGTAGGACCGGGCTCTCAGAAGGCAATGCAACTGAATTTTCTTATATTGCTTAAAAATGTCAGTGACTGGTAATGTTAATGGCCCTTAAGATGAACTGAGCTTTTTATAATACTCACCAGTCATTATAGCCATTTGAGATGCAGATTGCTGTGCTGCATAGTGTTCCCTGGCATCCTGGTACCCCCGTTGTCAGACTGAGGGGATCTATCAGGGTACACAACAGTTCCATCCCTGCTTCATCAGTAAAACGCCTTCCCACTCAAACCAGAGTGAAGTATGGAGATCCATGAAATGGACCTGAGTTTAATCTTGTTGCATGGTTGGGACCCAGCTGGAGTTTTGTCAGACTTGGAAGTGGTTCCATATCCCACCCTCTGGCTGGAGTCCTGTGATGCTTACTGCAGAAGTTACATCCTTGTTTCTTACACATTTGTAAAGGAACTATATTTTAACTCATCGTATAATTCTGTGTAATATTTCTACGTTAGGATGCCTCCTATTAATGCTGATAATGTAACACAGCCTGTCAAGCTGTGTATCGACCTTCCATATTTCAGGTAAGTCATGATCAGCTAATGAGAAAACCAAAAACAACTGGCTGAATTTGGAACTAATTACTATGGGTTTTTTTAACACTGTTTAACTTCAACATTTACCACTTTTTTACCACTTGTGGTAAAATTTGAGTTATAGGAAAGGCACACCCTTTGTAAAGAATTAAAAAAAGGCCAAAGTATTACAAGGGTTCAAATGTTTTCTTCACTGAATAGTGAATTAATCTAACTACTGTTTTAAGCTGAAATGCAGCTGGACAAAAAATTGGAGGATCGCGAGCTGTCAAAGATTTTCAGTCCTTTAGAGTTTCAGACTCCAATAATGAATATGTTTTTTATGTAGGCTTCACAAGAGTTACAGGGATACAGATTGAAACTGGCACTAGATTGATAATTTTCCATTTAGATAACAAAGCATTGCAACACAACTGTTTGGTTGTATTTCTTCAATGGGAATTTTCTTCACTTGTGCAAATGGTCAAACATCAGCCCACACTCTTTTTGCCAGTCTAGTAAAACAACTGAGTCACGAAACCTACCTGAACTGACTGGCAAAGGCAAACTCATGACTGCTTTACGTATCCAAGATGACAAAAGCTTTTTTCCCAGCACTACTGAGATCTGGGTATTCATTGCCTTTCCCTTTGTGCAATCGGTTCCACTTTAGCAAAGAGAGTTCCAGGGCTGTTAAAAAAGCAGTGTCCCCCTGACATTCGTAGTCACTTTGCACTCATGACTATGAGGCAGTACAGCATTAGCATTCTTCTGGTGAGTACCCATGCTCTCGTTTTCACGCTAACGATCTAGGTGGTAAAGATCAATGTCTGCATTGATATTAAAGCAAAGACATTGAAGTGACATCCTGAACTACCTTAACTACCCAATTCCTTGGCTAAAGGATGGTCTGATCTATTCTATTCTATTCTATTCTATTCTATTCTATTCTATTCTATTCTATTCTATTCTATTCTATCCCGACCTGTCCTGTCCTGCTCTATCCTATTCTTTATACCAGCCTTACTACCAAAAAGGTCCAGCAGTTTTTCATATGTCACATCTGTCATACTGAAATTATTTTTTCTTGCATTTTCTATCTGAGAGAGGAAGAACATATGCAGTGGTATGTTTATGTTGGGTGGGACACTTTTGGAGACTTTCTTCTGCTGTGCAAGTCAACCTCTATTTGCATTAAAGCAAGAGCAAGTCAACCTCTATTTGCATTAAAGCAAGAGGCATCCAAGCAGCAGAAGGTGCTGAGTTTTGTGACAGTCCTTAGTTTCCACGGGAGTTCAGGCTATAGTCTTGCATCATCCAGTCCCTTGAGAAAGCTGCTTGTCTGAAACAGGAAAACTCTACACTTAGAATAGAAAAGCACATGGTGCCAGCGGAACAGAATCGTCAACTATGTAGTCAGCCTGCAGCAGGCTGAAAGAGGGGAAGCCTAAAAGAAGACATGCAAGACTTTGAGTCTCATTTGATATTTTCTGGAAAGCCAACGCAGAAAGTAGAAAAATAGGTTCATATGCTCCTAGGATGCCGTTTTGCTTGAAGATCTATGCTGCATATTCTGTACTAGTTGAAGTCTAGGCTATTTCATTGCTTTTGTCCATATGGAAGTGGTAAAGGCATTTATAGGAAAGGAAAAATCAATGGACAGAAGATAGGATGCAGTCTTCTAACCTCACAGAACCACTTGATTTCTTAGGACTGCTACTATGAGAAAGTTCAGTGTCAGTAAAGAAAACAGGGTGGGGACTTGAACTTACCTCTGTTGATGTGAATCTCCCCCTCTGCAAACCTTTCAGAATGTTCTTCTTTGCTTTTCTACCAACTCAATTATTTAGTTAGTAGTTGTAAGTAAATGTTGAATATGAAAAGAGTAAAAGTAAATATTGGGAGACATCATAAAGAGAAGTGGAATCTGCTTTTACTATTCAGGACCGATTTAAACTGTTTTAGCAAACTTCTTCAGCCCTGCTTTCAACTGGCACCACTATAGCTCATACCTGAGACTGCCAAATGCTGCAGAGAGATCTCAGGCAGATGGGAACAGTATTGACAGCAGCCAGTCAATCACAGTGCTGTAGCTGCTCTATTTGTACCTTGTAGCCTACATCCACAACAGTTTTGAGGTTATAACTTACACTGAGCGTGTAGTTAGCCTTTGCCTCGTTTCTGTTTCTGCTTGCTTAGGACTGAGAAGCTGGATGATGGGCTGACAGCAGGTTGAATCAATACCAGCTTCTTCAAGCATCAGCAGACAATTGGAAGTGTCAAAGAAAAAAGACGAGGTTCCTCTCCAGAATGAGTGTTTCGGTCTGAGACAGCACAAGCTGGCTGTGGCTCGCTTCCAGCAGCCAAGAGTTGGCTCAGGGGTGCACGGTGAAGCTTCTGTCTCAGCCCGGGGCTGTTTGATGAGCGAATATGCCGAGCGCTGGCGATGCAAGCAGGCTGGGAGCTTGTGCTGGATCCTCTGTAAAGCAAAGGGACGTGAGGAAAAGGCGGCAGCTGCAGGATGCTCACTATCCTTTTTCCTCTATAAAAAGGCAAAAAACCCTTCAATTGTTTCTTCACATGACGCTCCCATGTAAGAATTTACTGTAGCTGAATGAAGGCCGTTACATGATCGCCACTGAGTAGGAAAGGCAGGTGGTGCACCAAAGTAGTAGTCACGCTAGCTTCAATTATAACAGCAACAGCGGCTTTCAGAACTGGATTCCAAATACTAATAGACCATGTATAACACAATGCCGTGCTGGTATTACTCATTCCAAATGAGTAATTAGTGGCCCCAGGCTAACTTTCAAAGACAGCTTCATTTACAGGTATGCTTTTCCTTTCTGTGAAACTGTATTTGACACAGAATTTATAAGAAATGCACAAATGATTCAGAAATGATTGAGGAACTCCTTCTTGTCCCCAGTTTTTCTTACGATGACTGACCTGAACTTCTTGTAAGTCAATAGGAAGATTGCTGTCGTGCCACTGAGTATCCTGTAAATCCCACTTGTCGGTTCCACGGACATTACTTGCAGATATTAAGGCTGAGTAGGTATTTGCAGATTTGAGCCGATACTTATCAAATGTAAAACTACAGTAATGGTAGGAGACATCAACAAATTGTGATTGTTTCTTTCTATAATGATGAAGAAAAAGAATAATTTTTTATAAGTGATGCAAACCTTGCAGTTCTCAAATTAAAAAAAAAAAATCCCAAACCTGCAATAAAGACACAGAACACAGAACATGTTCTAAACCTGTTAAAACAAGCAGAGGAAACCATGAATATAGTAATTAAATCTAGATCAACAATAAAATTTGAATATTTCAAGTGCTACTATGCTGAAAAAATAGTTCAAATTACTAGGACATTGCCTTTATTTTTCTAAGGTAATAAATTGCTGCCTCTGCCTACATCAGATTCTACATTCAAAGCCACAGGATTTAAGTAATAGGAGAGGAAAAACCAGATCTTTTCTTAACAAAGGTTTTCTGTGCTTTGGCAGTAGCCACCTCTCATGAGTGAGTGCTGCTAATACTGAAAAATGTACGACCACCATACCCAGATGTCAACCTTTTATAAATACTGACCACTGAAAGCTCGGTAAGAACATGAATTTATCAGGTTTCCAAAATGAGATTTGCGTTTCCTGTCCTGTCCCGTCCCCTAGTCTGGAAGTTCAAACTCACTTTCTGTTATCTTATTTAGTTATTGTTTTACATTATCTGTGTCAACAGCCTCTTCTATTGTCTGGATTAGCTAAGTTTTCTTTAGTTTGTGTTTTATCTGATGTTTGCAGGGTATTTTCGTATTAACAGTGGGCAAAGGGTCAAGTTTCACTGATTTATGAGGGTTGGCTTCTTACTTCTTTTCTTTTATTTTCCTTAATAAAGGGACCTTCATGTTCATACTGTCGAGAAAATGACTTTTTCTTAAAACACAAATCATGCCCTTCTCCATTCTAGAAGCTGCTACTTAAAATCAAACAAACAAAATCCAAATACAGCATGATAAAATAATGATACTCTGCATCATTATATCGTGGAGACAGCTTGGAAATAATAACGTTCCTATTGAGTTGAACTGGCACTCAAAGTGTCCCTCCAATGCAAGTCACCAGAGATACATCAGGGTCCTGTACTTTAATTTTTCTTTTTATATCGACTCAGCACTGTCTATCCTGCCATGAAAATGCAGAGAACATTTGAACTTCAGGTTTTTTTCACATTTCCTCCTTTAAAAAAGGAAGAAACAACCAACAGATGAAAAGAATACTTTGACATTTGAATGTTTGGTATACAGAAAACAAACTCCATGATGTATTCTTTGAAGTCCATTTCTGGACATTTTGGGGCAAATGACTCCTTCATTCTGCATTCCAGAAGGAATGTTTATAACGGCCTACTCTGAACAGCATTTTACAGGCTATTTCAGAAGGAAACCCACTATAGCTCCTTTAAAAACACAGAAAATCAATACATTGCCAATGGTGTTTTGTCTATTGGTAGTCACTTAGTGTTTCTTGATCGAATTAATGCAACCTACAACCTCTCTATCATTGATCTTCTAAACTTCTTGATGACTTCTTGAGGATATAGGTTTATGTCTAACATAAACATATAGGTTTGTGTCTAACATATAGACACAAAATCTTAAGACTTTTTTTTTCACCTTCCTTTCAGGTGAGAAGCTGGACTGAAGGAGTCTAGAAGGGATTCTTGTTGCCTCTTTTTGATTCCCTTCAAAAAATCAGACATCTGATTAAAATTAGTCCTCTGGAACCCCACTGAGCCTTTAAAGAGAAAGAGGCAGCTCCAGCAAATTATTTTTCTTCTTCTTAAGTAAGTGTCAGGTAGGTAAGATGGACTGCTCTGGAGAGAAACCTCTTTCTGTCCTTTGCCTGATAGGTTTGTGAGGAAGCACTTGTACCATCTTAGCTGAACCTTGCCAGAAAAAAATGCCAGAGATAGATTTCAGCACAGGATATTTCCCTGGAAACGGGTCTTTTTTGCCATCACATTAGCTCAACGATGGCAAAAGTACCAGCTTAAAAAAACCTCTCAAAATGCTTTCGTAGATCTGCTGTGTTAATAGCTAGTTACAGAACAAGTAAAAGACAAAAAAAAAAAAAAAAAAAAGGAAAGACTGGCATAAACACCGGGTCTGTATAATTTTTATCATCAGAGTCATTGTGATGTTTTCTCCCAAGTGAGACATCCAGAAATCAAAGAGAGTATAGGTGCCAAAACCGGTTTTTTTTTTCAGCAACAAAAAGGAGATTACTTTGCCTTTGTTTTGGGACACATGGACTAAAATATTTAGCAATACTTTGATGCATGCCCATCATTTTTTGTGAAACCAATGGAGATCTGTGGCTACCCCTCAGACTGTTATTCAAACCAATGCAACTACGTCCAGACCTTTTTTGAATGCTGCAAACGTGGTGTATTCCCAGGTGGTTGTTCTGGACTCTCAGGTGCCAAGAAGACATGTGGTTATTTTGCTGAAATCAATGCCGTCTTCAAGATTATATTTCATAACAGACAGTAGCCTATTGATCATGACATTAGCTTTAATCAATTTTTATAAAGGTTTTAGTTCACGTTTAAGGCACTTGTACGGAGGCAGAAGACTTCCTGGAGATTTAGAAAGAGTTACTCGATCATGCAGTAAAAATGTCAAAATATTAATAACAAAAAAAAAAAATCTGTCTTTCCTTCTGTTGATATTGGTGGTACTTTACAGAGGATAGCTGGTTTTAAAGGAATTCGGGGCTCTGTCTTCAGCACAGTCCTCTGAGACAGGTTGAATGTGAAGCGGTCACTTCCCGTATTTGATAGTTGCTACAGATGCCTCATGGCTCCTTAAGTTCATTAACCAGGCCTTCACTGAAATCTCTTCTGAAACACAGAGTATCAGTCACATGTTCTAAAATCCTGAATATTTACTTTTGTATTTGGAGGCAGAACACATTCTGTGATTTCTTCTTTGAATGCTTTATAAATGTCAGTACAGAAAATTAGGGGTAGGCTGTCTTCAAGTGATGTCCACTCATGAACACATCGTTTACTCCACTACCATGAACAGTAACTTGAGACAAAAATTCAGCTTACATCAAGCCAATTCTAAAACAGACTCCCTTTGCATAGAGAAGAACTGATGTTTAAGGAAATGTCAGTGGGAAAGCTGAAGAGCTGTGCAGAAAAGGAGATTTTTTAAAATCTACATATATTTTTTTGCATCATAGAGAGACAGCGAACTCTTTCCACCTGCTTGGGTAACCCAGTACCAGCATCTCTCTTAACTCACATATAAGTCAACTTTAGGGCTTGATCTTGCAGGCTAAAGACAAACACAAGTAACTTTCTGCGGGCGTAGAACTGCCGTGCTTTCTCCTGGGAGCCATTCAGAAGTAGGTGTGTTATCTTTGCATGTAATGCATAAGAGGTTTTGTTACAGTTTTCATAAATGAACAGCATTTCATCTTGAAATGTAAGTTAGCCTTTTGAAATTAAATTCTGCCTTACTGAAAGAAACAGCAGATATTTTCAGCCAGTCCAAAACATTATTCATACTTCAGCCTGCAATAGGCTAGCATCTGTACAGAGATTCAATTATCATCACAGATCTATGAAGTACAAACCTTTAATTGCCCAAGAGGTTACACAAGAAAGAAAATCATATCTTAAATTTTAATTATGGCCTTTGCTTTATTACAAATTATTTTATCTGAGGAGAAAAATCACAGTAAAGCTTTCTCTTCTAAAAATAATATCTTAGATGATTAAGCCCCCTAATGTCATATGATGATTCACAGTGATAATTCTCATTTATGGCCAATTGACACCAAATGGCAAGAAGAGGCCTGAGGGTAGACTGAGCAGATTATTTTTTTACAGCTGAACTCAGCCAGAACATCAGCTGTATGATTCCACCATACGTTACTACTTCCAAGGCAAATGCGAGCATTATTTCTCTCAAGGAACGCAATGCAGTACAATTAGGCTTTTGGACCTTGGCCCCTGAACCAAGCTTCTATGTAGATTCAGTACTCCAATCATACTTTCAATAAACAGGGTATCTAATAAATATGAACCCCCTCTGTACCAGCCTTTGCACTACAGAAACAACCGATCTCACAGTTTTCTTTAGTTGTCTGTGATCACATTCTAAAGAAAATATGACTAAAACGGAAATTTTCAGGCAAAAGCATTAAATAAAAAAATAAATCTGTCAATCAAGAAAACCATCCGCAATTAAGAGTTGGTGCTGTCTATTCGATTAATTGTGCTAGGCTCAGTAGGTCCTATCACCCTTAAATATTTTCCTCTGTATAAATTGGAGCACTACATCACCAGCAGCAGATTTCACCCCAGCCGTGCATGCATGAAGATAATCATCATGCATTTGCAGAGGTGGCCATCCAACCTTGATCTTTCTCTTTCCAGGCCGCGGATGCTTCAGTTTTTAATCAGCCAGTTTTTAATAATTGATTATTCAGAATGGTGACCACGAACTCCCAGTCATCCTGCACTTTGCTCACAGTTACTCCCCAGACTAAACTCCTTAACGCCTCCTTCCCCATCCCCTCGTCACCTGTCACTGCAGCCGTTCGTGAGGCTTTGTCTGCAGCTCAGGGACTGTTTCTCCTTTCCAGGCTTATTCTCAGAGCTTCAGACCTTTCTGTAATGTACTAAATACGCTATTGATTTAGGATCTAATTTCAGAGGGATCATTCACATGATCAAAATGACCGTGTGTTAAATTGTCTACAGCATCAACCCCCACCTCCCACCCAGGAGCCATTTTCCGTCATAGTCTGGAGTTACGGACTCCCTCTGTAAGGACATAGGGACCACACTGATTTGTTCATTACCTGCACGCTGTCCTGTCTCTGACTGTGCCTAAAATTATATTTCCAGGTAAAGAATAGGAGCAGGACAAGACATATGATGCTTCTCCTGAATACTCTACCAACCTCTGACTTTTAGCAGCTTGGAGGAAAATTTGAGTGGGTTACAGTTACTATGAATTTGGTAACTGTCAGTGGATTTCCCTTCCATGAGCTTAAACAGTGTCCTCCTGCACTTTTAGTAAATGCACCATCCTGGGGCAATGAGTCCCACAGCTCAGTTAGGACTTCTCTTTTGTACCTACTCTGCATTACTCCTGCTCATCACATTTTCTGGAATGTAAATGTATTTGAAGCTATTTTCTAACTTTTAGAAGTTATGTGAGGGTGTTATATAAAAAACATCACAATTATATTACAACTACATTGTATTGCATTATTATACTAATCATTGATATTATATTATATTATATCATATCATATTATATCGCATTATACTACATTGCATATTTGGGCATTCTATAACCGAAATAGCTATACAAAAACAAGTAAAGCCAATTAATTCCCAGATAAACGATGCACAGTTTCGCCCAAGATGGAGTCAAAGACCACAACAGGCTTGATGAGGTCCCCCCTGACATCTGCATCAAATTAACAACTTGCAGTGCTTCAGGGCCTCACGTTTTACTGCAGTAGCTATTTTACCACTGCAAGTTATGAGAGATTTGTCACTGGCTTCCATGCAAACACGACTGAGCCATATATGAACTACTCAAAGTCACACAGCTATAAAGTATCAGGTCCAGGAAATGAACCTTTACCTCCTGACTCCTTATGTATTGCCTTAACCTCAAGATGAGCCTTTGTTCCTTTGTTTTCCTTTAAAAAAATATTTTGGCCCAAACATAGTATTTTCTCCATGCTGTTACAAGAATAATTCCTCTTATAGTATGTCTTGGTTACATTTCTCATACAATTTTGATCTGGAAAGAAAAATAACGTGCAGTATCTTCCAGCTAAACAAGTTCTCTGTTGAAAAATTAATGGAGCAGTTTTATACTTCCTATTGATCAGATCTTCCAAATAGGCTTGTAAACTGAAATCTAGTCTTCCTCAGAGGGATCAAAATTTAAAGTCTCATTCCATGCTTGCTTGCATTTTTTGACACCTTTGGATAACCTAACAGTAAAGTGAGGACTTCTCCAGGGTTCAGAGGTGTTGAACACAGGCAGAAAACCCACCGGATAGTTTGTTGGTGACCAAGACTTTGGCCCTCAGTTACATGCCCTGGAACATGTGGAAAGGTATGTGACTGCAGCTATGACCTCCTGTTCGTTTTATGGTGAAGATGTTGATGAAGCGTGAGAAAAGTAGTTGTGAAAAATATGTTTCAGTACTTAAATACTTCCAAAATCCACCCCCCTCAACAGTCTCAAAACTGACCTCAGCCTTTCGGAAATTTTTTGCCCATATTGTTTGTATTGAGGACCATACGGGACAGCCAGCCAGAAATATAAAAGTCTTCTAAAGGCAGTAGTATTATTTATTAATGGCATGTTTCCAAGCTGCCAAAGAGACCAGATGCTATGGCGAAAGAAAAACTTGGAAACAGAAAAGCACTAATCCCCATTACGATGCTCATCTCTAAACATTCTCCGAAGGCATTTTACGAACCCATTTGCAGGAAATGAATCCATACAAAATATGGGCTTAGAAGGGAAAAAAACAACATAAACTGCTGTTTATGTACTCTGACCTCAGAAATCATATCAGATTGACCATCAGGCTCTGCAGAATGAATCAACAACAGCCCCTGACGTTGGGGATTTATTCCTTTACTTGTGTCATTTGGTTCCCACAGATAGCTGTGGAATTACTGCTGTTTGCTGACTGGCAGAAGTGTGGCTATCACCTCAGACAAATCAAGAAAATATGATAGGGAGTCGTTTTGATTAAAAAGGCAAAAGAAGATTATGAGTTTCATTGAAGAGTGCTGCCTGCTAATTATCTAATGTACGTGAGAGACATAGGCTACAACACTTAGCGGTTGGGAGAGATGGGACGTAGCACAGGATTTGCATCACCAGTCAAGGCAGTTCCCAGGTTTGGGCTGTCCCAGGTCTGGCACTTCTTTTTGTCGCTGCCTTTGCTCTTCACTGTGGTACTGGCGGAAAGGAATGAGGAGGGCAAGGAAGTGTTTTTGTCCTCTTGTGTCTGATATAGGGTGAAGCATGTGTTTTATAGGTTGCTTCTCTGTAGGCTTGCATGAAAAAAATAAGTAGAGACAAATCTTTTTATGTTCCGTCATTTACTCAGAATACGTTAAGGTGACACAGAACGTTAAAATGTCATGCGTTTGCATTTTGTTAGCGTCTCAATTAGACTGATTACTCTCTGTAAATTTAAAATAATGACAATCGTCTTAAGTTCTACTAGAAATCAGCAAAATGCACGCGAAATGTGAAAAAAAATCTCAGAAAACTAAACGGGGAAGTAAAAAATATTAGTAAATCAGCTGTCATTCTTCTAGTATATGTGATTTAGCTCTTTTTGATCTGTTTGATGTCATCTGGTCTAAAACCCCTATATATTTGTTTCTAGAAATTCAGAGACCTTATATGTGAAAGACTTACGTAAATGTGCAGCTTACAACAGTAAATAAAGGCACTTGGCTTTACAGAGGGGATGTGGCCATAAGATTTTTCAAATTCTTTATCTGTATAAAACCTCCTTAACCTGAGGGAAATTATTCAGACATTAAAAATATTATTTTTTAACACTGCAAGCAACAATTTATAAGATACACATAGAAGAAGTTTTGAAATGGCCAACAGTTCCAAGCAAGGAGCCAACGTTTCAGGTACCAAATTTCTTTATAGAAATGGGATAATGTTATTGAAAAAAAAAAGTGGTGTTTTTTTTTTTTCCCCTCAAGAATCAATCTTGTTAATAATCTGCTCTGTTATTTTCATTAGTGACCTTGGCAAAAAAGGTTGGCATTTCACAGACGAATTTTCTAGTGCTGATGCTATAAAGCTGGTTGCCTCTATTAATATCAAAGAGAATATGGGTATTTTATACAAAGTGGATGACCCTGCAGGTTAGTGGTGAAATTTAATAGCACAAAGCAAAACTTCAGGAATTTAAGGATAAATAACAAGTATTACTGTAGCAATTACTGCTGTGAGTTCATAAACTGCAAAGGAGAGGAGGAGAAAGAGCTGGGTGTGGTGATACGTTACGGGATGGCTGTTGTCTGGTGATCTTGTCAAATCATGTATGGGACAAAGCTATATGACTGATGCTGTGGTTAGAGCCCAGCTGGAGGACTGAGCAGTGTCCCTGTCACTCACGTTGAGTTGTCACTGCCTAATACAGGTTTAGTCACGTTGTGAGAGCAACCAGGCGTCTGCCAACTGACCTGTACATTGAAAAATCTATGTGAGAGATCTTCTCCCTGTTGGCCTCATAGTGGTGACTCACTCTAAAAAATTTTAATTTGAAAAAAACTCAATTGGAAACGAGCCGCCCTATCAAAGGGCCACATGTTCTCAGGGCTCCGTTGCCTCTTGCACAAGAGCCAAAGGGCCTCATGTGTCCGCTCCTGGTCTCCACTCCTTCCTGATTGCCTCACAGGACCTGCCAGGGTGATACGTGGTGTGACTCTGGATCATAATCCACTCTGCTTTTACATGGTGCTTATAGGAATTCACTTTTTCTCTGCTTTTAACTTCAGTAGCTAGCAACCAGATGAAACTCCAAGCTTCATATGAAAGTCCCCTGGAAGCAAGGACTGCCCTGTAACTGAGCGGTGCCAAATTCAAAGCAGTTTGAATTTGATTCCTTTGCCTCTTTAAATAACTTTGAAACTGTTTTCACACCACTTCCACAGGCAGGCAAGATTATTGCTGTATACGATCTGAAAAAACGTGTTTGAAATCACTTGGTTTTTCAGAGCAATCCACCTCCAAACAGTAGGACTGCAGTCTGTTCTCTAGTACACCAAATTTAACAAACAACATTGAAGTACTGATTACAACTGTTAATTTTCAGCAGAAATAACACTGCATCCTATTAAACTTTTAGTATTAATAATTATATTTTGATAATAATATGCTAATAATGTTAATGATTATAAATTAGTACATTAATAGTTATATGTTATTGTAGTCCCTGGATGTAGCTGTATCTTAAACAGTTGGCAGAACAAATCCTCTTGATTCTGTGCTTGCAAAAGTCTTAACTGTTGGTGAAGCCTTGTTAACAATGATATAGATGATTATCGCATTTTCACTTTATTTCCTTTTCAGTATCGTCAGTCCATGTCTCCAGACTTTCATAAAATGATTTTGCTTCTTAAAAAGACAAAAGCTGTCTGAAGACGGAACATTTCTAATGTCTATGCTTCTGCCCTTTGAACAATTTTCATGCTGTTTTTTACAAACGTACTTTAACTGCATTTTTTTTAGGCTTTTGACTGGAAGTTTTGTTCAAGTTCTGTATCACCTTAACGGTTTATGATCTCATAGTTCAGGAAACTTCTGTATTGTCTTGATTTTACTTCCAGGCTTTGAATCCTGATCTGAGGCTGTCTCCTCTGCTCTGGCTCTTCTAATTGCCTTTTTCTCTAATCCCCATTATACTCTACTTGGGAACTCCACAAGTGTAGCAAGACGATACCTCTAACACTGGTGACTTAAGCTTTGTTATTGCTTCACAAAAGATGTTAGGCCAGGTTCACAGGCTCAAAGGTTTCTTAGCAGGCTCTACAGCTGCTAACATACGTTGCCTGTAATTGTGAAAGCTACTTTGGGAGAAAAATTGAAACAGAAGAAGAGCAAGCGAGTGAAAGAAGAAGCTGAAAGCCTTTCCCCAGGGCCATCCAGAAGAAGTGATGGGGGTCCCCAGCCAAACATCCTCCCCAGGTACCCCCTCTGGTGTAGCAGGGTCCACTCCCCCAAAATGTTTCCTACGTACTCTTTGTCAGGACCATCTCATGCTCTTTCTCACTGCTCTCTCTTACAGTGTGGTTACCACTGATAGGAGCACGCTTTGATGAGGGGTAGGTGCTGCTCTTGGCTATTAAGCTCAATGTATGCACATCATTTTCTCCTGGAGTGTAAATCAAAAGCTGCAACCAAGAGTAGGGAAAAGAGAGGAAGGAAGGTGGGATTCTCATGCTGAGGGCAAAAGGAGAATCTGCTGTAACGACACTAGCAGGGTTTGTAGGTGCAAGGCCGTGAGAATAACAGCAGGAGAGCAATAGTATGAGAGCAAGAAGGGGAAAATACAGCCCTGGAGGCTCTGGAAAACGCTGCCTTGGTAGCCTGAGAGAGAGGGTCTAGAGCTGGCAGTGAAAGGCAGGCTGAGGAGTTGTGACTGCAAACCCCCCAGCAATGCAAAAGGTATCTTGGGCACTGAGCAACATCATGAAGTCCAGGAGTTTCACTCACTTTTTCACTTCTTACATGAAAATATATTTCAAGTTGCCTTCTTTATAGGATGATGATATAGTTTGAATCTCTTTAATGCACCGTGATAGCTGCCTTGCTCTTCCTCACTTCACTACAGAGGGCTAAACAAATCTTGAGCCTCTGCTGGTCAATATTAAAGAGTAGTTTCTGAAGCGGGAGGGAAAGTTCGGCTGTTTTCTGGTTTTGATGTGCTCTGAAAAGTTAGTTGAGAGATAAATGAAGAAAATGACTGTGAAGGCAGGAGGAGAGCTTGTATCCCCCTCCACTAGCATCAACTAAGTCTAACAGATCCCATTCACACAAGAATGATTGATTTTCTAATAAGCCAAACCAGGAGGTAGCCTGTTTTTATATTTCCCATATTTCTTTGAATATTCTGCCCCAGAGCGGAACTGGATTTTACATAAATGAAGTCTAAGTAATCTTAGACAGCTCAAAAAGGACAAGCCTGTGTGTATGCTCTGCACGGCTTCTTGATCTCCAAGGAGGAAAAGAAAAATCTGTGTCATTTCTAGTTTGGCTGTTAGGGCTCACTTCATACCAAAAACTCCTTTTTGTAAGGAAGGGTCTGTCCCCTTCAAGCCTTGCCGCTCTTGAATCAGTGGTTTTGAGAAGGTCTTTAGGTCTGTCTCCTCTCTTCATTGCCCCTGCTCCCTTGGTGCACAGGGTGGAAATTCCCTTCTGTGGGTCCTGTACCCAACCATTACAAACCCCAGCCTTCTGGAAATGGGGCTATTGCATCCCTCAGGAAAGAGGGCAGTTAACAGATCTTTGTTGACATCTCAGGGAGATAACAGAAATAAACCACTGGGTGTGACATATGTGATGGGGGTCCAAGAATCTCCAAACAAATGTTGAGGATGACTGTAAATCCAGAGTACCGCCTTGCTTGAGCTCATGATGACCACATGGAACAAGACCTAACAGTGCCCAAGGGAGCAGGGCTAAGGTTAAACGCTGACATTTTGGTGGACCTGGACTGTATATTTATCTTACGGGACAAAGAGCTCTGATGGGAGTGTAGTGACAGCCATATGAGAATATCCAGAATTACAACAGGAGATTTGCCTTCATGAGCTTAAGCATACATCTGGAACGATCAGGTGTGGTGACTTTCTCTTGCAGGTTGTATTGGGAAATATAGCTTCTCTCCCACGGGGAGGAGAACAGGGAGCACCCTGAGCAGAGGAAGCTGTTCCACCACTTGGCTGACCTTCCAGAGTGAATACGGATGGTAGAGAAAGCAACTTAAAAGGAAAGGTATCCAAGAATGAGAAGATCAGTCCAGAATCTTGAGTCCAGGTGGAGTCATGTATATTGCTCATGATTATCCCTTGAGGGTGGTGGATCTGGTGATACCGGTGGGCCTTGTGTCACACACAACCACTTCTTCCACTGAATCATAGCCACCAAGACTGTGAAAAGTTAGTGTTAGAACGGGTGATGCGCTGCAAAAGCATCCAGTTCTCCTCGAATCCTGTTCTTATTATATATAATTGTAGCTATTATTCAGTCCAAAACACCTTAAAACAGCAAACCTTCTGCTGCAAGAAGTTAAAAAAATCTTGGTTTTTTTTTAAGTGAAAGGTGATACTCTCATTGATTTCTGATTCCTTTACACACAGAGGAGGCTGGACACTTCAGAAAAATACTAAATCTATTCAAAATTTTAATAACCTTGTGGGAGCTGGTGCCATAGCTGTGTACAAATGTCCCCTGCTATTCATAAAATAAAGTCCTAATCCAGTTGTCAATTGTAGTGTAGGCATCCTTTAGACCATTAGTGCTAACAAGGAATGCAGCACCTCCTTCAAGGTCCTGACAACACTGAGTGTCCATCGAGGTAATTCAACTGTCCTAAGAAGAACCTTAGGAATGTCAGTCCCATCCTTGGTCTGTACAAGCTCTTTTTCTGTAATAAACATGCTTTTTCTTTCCTTATTTAGACACCAGTGGAGAGTTGTGGTTTTGCATTTCAGCAAGCGTATGTAATTCCATTAACAGCAAGAGAGATTGGAATGTGCAGCAAGAGAGGCTATATCCTGAGGCATTCATCTCTCATCTCTGGTGGAGAATTGCACCTAGGAGCACAGAGATTTCATCTTGGTCTCTTTCTGTAAATTCTGTATAAATCAGTAACTAACATGTGCCTTTTTTTCTCCGAGATATTTTTATGATAATTTTCTGTGTTTGCCAAGTGTGGAATATCAACATGTCACAGATTACCAAATGTCTCTGTAACCCCCAAGACATTTATTATATATGAGACAAAGAGGAGAAAAATATGTGAATATGACAGAAAGGGTATTTTGTCTCCTTGCTAGATGCAATATTTGATGGGAAATCACCTAGAACCGACTTTGCCTGAGTCTACTTAAAAGTGCTTTATGCTGCAAACTGTAAGAACTTATAAAACTATGAAGAGAAGAAATCTCTGTTAAGAAAAGGAAAAATGTGTTTATCTCTGCGCGTTTCCACCAAGGTTTTGAAGCTTGCAACCCAGCCTAAAGCTAGGCTTGTAGCCAAGCGTAGGCACTGATGTTTGGATCTGATTTTCGAAGGCAAGTTCTATATACATAGTTTTGAAGTCTGTGGCTTTTAAGAAAATGTACTGTCTTCTCTTATGAAGTTGGAGAGAGTTACAGAAAAGAGAATTTAAAAAAATTGACCACAATCTCTCTTTTCACATCTGTAATCTATGAATGAAATTTCTCAGGAAATATCGCTGGGCAACTCTTTATTCCACTGAGAGAGATTCGAGAAAATGAGAACCTGAAACGGGGCAGCAGCTAAACAGGACTGGCCATTTGTCACTGCTGCGGGACTAGGAGAGCCGAGGGAATGACGCCAAGGCTGAAGCACTGAAGAAGGTCTTCAGAGAGAAATCAGCAGCAGCGTATTCGATGGAAACGCATTTCTACCTTTATTCAATGTTTTTGTGTCAGAAATTGGAACGTGCAATGGCCTAATTATTTCTTTACTGTACTGGTATGACTCCAAGTGACCACCATGTCATATTGATTGAAGATGATAGCGGCTGACTCTGTTGCTGTAGAAATTGCACATGCTCCTTCACTTATATTTGGAAGTGTTACATTCAATGAAAATACTCACTCTGCGCTAAGAGTTGCGGCTCAGAAGCTTGTCCCACGGGTTTTCTATTATACTAAAGCAGTGAGATCCGGGGAAAAAAGAAAGAATGAAGATTTAGAAGGAAAATATTTTCTATTTCTATCTCTGCGACTCAAACACTGGAAGACCTTGTTCAAATCACTTGTGCTTTTTATGCATCTTCCAAAGGAAATGACTCTCCCTTCATTTCTCAGTGAAGACCCTTCAGGTTCATGAAGTTTTAATTGGCAAGAATGACCTAGATGCAATCTAGAGATTCAGTGACGATGAATATGAGCAACAAAAGTGTTCATCCTTAAAGGTCAAAGGCTGAAGTAAAACTTACATGATCATTTCACTTACTTTTTTCATTATGTGCTAGGAACATTACAGGCTATGAGACTTCCTAAGGCACCGATTCAGCTGTGAAGTAAAATGTAATAGTTTATCGACCTGTCATTTTATCAAACTACCCACACATTGTTAAAAGACAGCTGGGGACGGTAGAACTTGGATTAATTTCTGCATTCATTGACTACATGGATCTGAACCCTTCTATACTTCTCCTATAAGAGAATTCACATATGTCTTTAATTAATACTCGGTTTTGGTGATAGTCATTATAACTTACTGTGTCATTATGGCTTATTGTAGATGCTCAGTTTGAAAGGAGATGACAAATTTGTGCCTGGAAGAGATTTTTTAATTTTGCAGGTGATTAAAAAGTATAGGCCAAATTCTATCCCTAGATTTCACCGAATTCCTCTGAGACAGAATTTGGCCTTAGTTTACAATAGACTTGTGCAAGGCTGCAAAGAAAGCTCATTTGCACAGTGTTGAAAGGACAATGTTCTACAGGGTATATAAAACAGCACAGCTTGTCTGCAACTGCTAGCGAACTCATGTAGGTTCAAGCTAATTACTTCTTGGCAAGGAGAGACCTGAAGTCTTAGTTGCTTGTTCTGAGCTGTCACTTATAAATTAACAGTCAAAATCCCCCAAACTTGACTGAGTTCAGTGGTTTATTACTTCAGCCAAGGGTAGCATAGAAGTTTTATATATCAATTTATAAAATACATTGGTTTTGTTACTTCAACTGTTGGTAAGACCATTAGTTGTCTTGATTCGAGTTCATTTTACCCACTAACATTTTTTAAAGTTTAGATACTGAACTGCCTAATCCTAGGTGACTAGTGAAAAAACTCCATAGGTATACATCTCAGAAGAGTTAGAAATGGCTTAACTGAGACAGCATAACAATTTCTCTTTAAAGAAGCATGTCTCCCATTGACATGAGAACACTTAGGATTAGACTTTGTGTGAACAGTATTTGAGTTCTTAGGGACTTTCACCATTTTTTCAATACATTTCTGAACTGTGTTGTCTATGTTAGGAAGGGCCTGACTGTAAAAACAGTGTAGGCCCAGATCATATTTTACTTGAATCTTCATATGAAATGGTTTATGTTGCATCCTATTATGCCATAAATTAAAAGTACTTCATTTTGTAGTCTGGTTTTTGTTTCTTTCGTTGATTTCAGTCCAAATGTTAATCTTTGAATCTATATGTAGACTAAAAGGGAAAATTTCAGAACTGAGTGGCTGGCACTGATTTCAGAAGTCTGAACATAGTTAGTCAAATTTGAAAGTATTGGCCTGAGATACCCTGTATTTTGGAAGATTTCTCATTTAATATCTCTTTGAAATCTGTTGACGCTTTATTGCAAACAGTGCTATTGACCTGAATGTGGAAAAATCATTTCTTCAGCAAATTTTCATTGCAAATATTCCTCCTCTGTTTTTTGTTGGTTTTTTTTTTTTTTGTTTGGTTTGTTTGTTTTTTTTTTTTTTTTAATATGTCTTTAGGGATTTTCTGAAAGGGTCAGTAACTAGGAAAATATTCCTATGTCTTCTCACATATAAAACACCATAACTGTCCTATGACTCACTATTATTTGGAATGAGGCCAAATGAATTATTAGTGGCAATTGTTCATTTGATGGCTAGTATGTCAACATTCAGAAATGATGGGAAAGAGCCAGTAATCATTGAAGTTATAAAAGACATTTCACAGGGCTATATATGCAGCCTTACAGGAAAGTGTTTGCTCTTTTCTGCTTTAGATCTGTGTCTGCTTTTCTTTTATCTGCAACGGGAAAACGGAAAGCAGTTTCTTTATTTTATTCTCTATTTTTCAAGGGCTTTACTACTTGGTCTGATGCCAGCATCTATGCAACTACTAGTCAAATTTGTCTATAAAGAGAAACATCTTTTGCAGAAAACTCAAACCAAACATGAGCGGAGTTTTTCTCCCTTCCTTTCTTTCTCCCCCACCCAGCTTCTGGGTACGACTGGCAGCAGGTACTGCAAAACTCTGATTTGGCAAAAATTCAGCAGCTTTGTGTGCCCACGCACAAGGCTTGATCCACATCAGCACCATGTAAGGTCATGTGGGACAGTGTCTAATTAAGAGACTTAGATGTTTTAGCTAAGGCTTATATACTCCTCTCAATATTTGCACCTCTAATCTAATCAAACTGCTGTCTTCTAATTTTGTTTGTTCACTTCCTTGGTTTCGTTTTTCTCAATATAAGATGATCATATTATTCAGTCAATCAATTTGTTGTTTGTGATATTATAATTTAGTCTATGAATGGTAGAACACTGTAGATGAGTAGGATTCTCGCAAGAATTTTTTTTTCCCCATAAATGAACTAATGTTTCATGTTCTTCCTTTAGATTTCACTTACCCCAGCGTGAACAAGAAATAAACATTTCAAGTAGGTGGAGTTGAGAAAGGGGCATAAATGAGGTGAGAATCCATCTGAAAGGCTTGAGCAAGGTGCGTCAGAAAATTTTTACATGCATATATTGTTAAGTTATTGTTGTCAGATTTCTTATGAAGCACCTAAATACAAATCTGATTTGCTTCCATGACCGAAGATTAGCTAAGGTTTATGAAATTGCAATGTATTATTTCTGCAGTTTGCGTGCACAAGTCTAACACTACAAAATGCCTTCCATAGTTGTAACTAGTGGTGGCTGAAGGAAATTTTGGATGTAACCAGGAAAAAAACCCAAATGATGTAGTGAATGGGCAGATTGTACTGGCAAGATTTTAGTGTGTGTGCAATCCATGAGTATAAGGTTAGACAGTTAACTGGGAATTCCCAGTTGACTTGAAGAACTGAATATCACTGCATATGCTCCCTGAATGCTGCTGTTAAGCAAAGCACTGCAAATTCCCGTCACGGAGCAGAAAAAAATGCTCAGACTTTATAGCAGGTAAACAAATGTTCCTTGGAGCATTCCTTTGGTCCATCCCTGTGGAAAGGAGAACTTCCCCGGTGAAACATGCTGAGAACACTGGTTGTCTCTCTCATGGTACCTTCATTCTAATTAAGTCTGGATGCAATTTCTTCAACTACTCTTAGTCATCTATGGGTAAAATGCATAAATCTAAACTCCTTTTGCAGTCAGTAG
>NW_009631742.1:39138-52417 GCF_000690535.1 Cariama cristata
AAGAGGCTCTGAAGAAGGCAACTCATCCTCTCTTTGGTCAGTGGTTTGAAAAGGCAATGTCACCATCAACCTAAGTCTGTATGAGATGTGACGCTGTTTTAATGACTGGCCCCAAGCTCCCTCCTGTCCCCAGCTAAGCGTCTGTGATGGGTCTAGCAGTCTGACAAGAGTTCATTGAGGTGGATCTCTCTTCTTTTGCTCCTGCAAAAGAAAACCATCTAGTGTTCACCAGAGAAATTTGACTCAATTCGTCATCAGCATTGCCAACACTAGAGACTTGGCTGGGGCTGAGCATGGGTCAGGCAGGATTATGGCAACACAACAGATGTAGACTGGTAAAAGGCGACTGTGAAACTTCAACCTCCATAGGCAGGATGAATATCAGTTTGGGTTTTCCTATTTCTTTCCTGTAATTATAGGAAATGTAGTTAGCTAACACTTAGAGGGTTGAAGCTGAGTGAGATGAATCTACCCCTTCGACTGGGAAATTAATAATAACTTGCTATGGAAGTGCTGCAACACTTGGTTTAATTTTTGTACAGAAAAGCATCCAAACTACAGTCATATTTGCTGCCAGAAATAGTTAATAGTGATAGAGGGCTTTGGGGAAGCTATGACTAGCTGCTATGCATTTGTTGGGAATTTATCCAATATTTCTTTCCAAACATAAATAGGCTTTTCTGGAAGTAAATTAAAATAAATATTTATTCTTTTACATGAGCTTTGTCTCTCTCTTCTAGCCTTCATTGTTTCATTCATTTCTCATTCTTTACTTTCATCATCTCTGGCAAATACTTTGGAAGATTTTTGAATAACAGTCTTGTCTTCAGGTAAGACTATCTAGGTAACCTGAGAGCCCAGCAGCTGAACCATCCTGAAAGTCTTTATTTTTCTCCATGAAAAAGGGAGTCTCAGGTGATTAGTTCAGGTGCAGCCATCTATATTGTAAAGCTATAGTTTCCAAGGCTAAGTTTACTCTCACCTTATTTATTGAAAACTTATATCCATGACAGATGCTCAGTTTAGAGGATTAGTTGTCCCTGTCCACCTGGGATTTTTGCCGGATCATATCTATGTGGCTTCTCTGAGGTCTACAAATGGAGGAACTTCAGCTGTAGCTTTTCTCTTGGTTTGTATAGCTACAGGATCTGTCTTCTTGGCTAAGCTGGCCAACTTCACAGAAATTATAACCAATTATAAGACACGTCTGTACCTTAGGATACCTAGAGATAAACATCTGCATTGTAGATGTCTGAAGTTAGTTGAATCCCATCCAGACTGGTCATGCAAGACTGCTTCCATAGAAAAACAGGCTGGAATGGGTCAGGAATTTAAAATAATTGCTTCTCCCTACATTAGTCTAAATGAGCATTTAAAAACAGTGTTGGAGTTAACTTTACAGCAACTCAAAGTACATTTGCCGTGTGAGGGGAACAGACATTTGAAAATTTCAATTAGAATTCACTGAGGGGTACCAGGGGTGCAGTGTGAAATGAAGCCTTAATATTGCAACTGGACTTTCCTCGTAACTTCAGCAGCACAGGATTAAGTCATTAGTGAAGAGGATGTTATCAATTAGCATGTACAATAAGTGATTCTTTGACTTAATTACCTGCAGCATTATCCTAGTTGTAAGGGATGTGTTAGTAGTACATTTACATTGCATACTCATCTCCAAAGCAGACTATTCAGTTTCTCCAAAATCATATCGAAACTGAGGTTCAAATGCCTTTGTGACACTTTTTCATGACCCAGCAAACTCAGTATAAAAAATAAACTTAGCTCCCATTTCGTCAGTCTAAGTGATGCCAAATGATCAAGCATGTCAAGTCACCTCTTCGAACAGAAACAGAACAGACTGCATTTGTCCTGCTCCTGACAAGGTGTCACCAAATTTACCCATGACTAACAAAAAACCCCATGGTCGATAAAAGCGCTTTATAATTAAAAAGGCAGGTTCTCTTTTGTTCAGTTCTTCCAGCATAGTTATTAATACACATTCATTTCTCAATTCCTTCCTGGGAATAGAACAGCAGTTTAAAAAAAAGTAACTCCATTATATTTCTGCATTGCTTTGCTTTGTGTATATTCTGTTCTGGTGACAAGTTCACTTGGAGGTTAAGGCAGTCTAATTGCATTAACTATAAGCTTTAACACTAAGGAGTGGTTGGATGATACAATTTTTCTGGTGATAAAGCTGACTAAAGAAGTTCCTACCTCCTCTCAAACCCAGCTACACTTGCCTATCCTCTGGAGGAAAGCCAGTCCCCCCTTCTGAATCTCACTCGGACATATACATGTTTATGCTCTAAACTGGATCAAGAAAGGGATCCAGATTCTGACAAATTGTTCAAAAATGTGTGGGGTTTTTTTTTTAACTTTCACTAATTTTATATTTATAGTCAAATAAGGAATGTCTCTGTTCCGATCAACACCAGGCAATTGAAGATCACATACGTTCAATGAAATAAAAAACAAGATAGAAGGCAAACTCATAGAAGCTTGATACAGTTTTGCTTTTTAGTAGCTAGACCAGCCCTGGCTTTCATTCATTCTGCTTTTAAAAAGAGCATCAATGATTTCTTCCCAGCATAAAAAGCTATCATTTTCCCCATTTACTCGTGACAGGTGGAGAAGACGTTGTGAGTTACATCTCTTCAATGCCTCTGTGTCTTCCTGTTTGATGCTGAGATTCAAATGATCTTTTGACAGCTGCTTGCAGAGAATTTGCTGGAATTAGCAACCCAGTAGAGATGAAGTACTTCTATTAGTTAATAAAAAAAAGAACAGAAGTGTGTGGTCTTTTGGGAACAGTGAGTGTCACTTGTGCTGCTGGATATGCAAGTCAGCGGTGAGGGTCATATACAACTTGCTGACATTTGATTGCAAGGCTTTTCTCAATGCACATCCATCTTCTCTGATCGAAGGTCCCCACTGGTTTCGTTCTCTGACTAGACAGCTGTACTTGACCATAAAGTCTGCTATAAAGGACACACTTTATACCTCACACTGCCTAATTTTCAGCTTCGAGGTTCCTCAGCCCTCTTCAAAGCAAGTTCAGTAGTAGCAAACTTCTGCTTGTTTTTCATCCAGTTTCTATCTTCGCAAGGATGTTGTGGTGGGTGGAGCACTCCTTTGAGCCAAGACTGGAAAGCAGGACACGTGCAATAGCTTTCCTGCACATAGGCATTTGCTTTATCTACTGGTTGGACAGGCGCTACCTTTTCCGTTCTTGAGACAACTTTTCAGGCAGTTCCACTACAAAAAAAAAATGTCAGCACATATTTCTTTTAGATGAGATGTTTGATTAGAAAAATCTTGTGTAAGGGGAAGAACCATTTCTTTGTCTAGGACAGTGGTGTCCTCTTTTTTTTTCTAGGATGCATAGAAATTACATTGCTCAGTATTTTAAAAGAAAGAGATTTTTATCCAGTCTGTGTACTTGGCCACTCCAGTTAAATTAATTTGATTTGTGCAGCAAGAAAGATATAGACACAATGGTTCAGATCTGCAGCCATTGTAAACCCTGGTGGCTCAGAGGCTTCATGGCCACAAGACCTGGCCCAACCGGAACCTTCTCCATTTGGAGGAGGTGCACTTTGAGTTTTATCTTCCATCTGTGGTACTCTGCTACACAGGCTTCCCAAACTCGTACAGATCATCAGGAGAAAGAACTTATCAGTTCATTTATCTTTGTTTATAATGTAGCAAATTTATGTTCCTTGCCTTCTTTTAATAACGTTTGAAAAGCAATCTTTGTCAATGATCATGAGAAACGTGTGTAACTCATAACCTCCTTCATTGCCTGTCATTGTTCAGCTCCCAGCCAAACTGGGAATATTAAATTGCATCTCAATTTAGCTTTAAATCAAAAGTGAAATTTTAAACTGTTTTTGTTAATAAGTAAATTAGCTAACTGGATCCACAGTCACAGGAACCTGAAGGAGGACATGATTCTACAAGTTTCCCTTCCCTCTCTTGATGATAGTCCAAAAGGTCTGTGTTCAGTAACGAAGAGAAACTCCAACCTCAGTCTTAGTCAGCTCCTGGAATGTCTGTTAAACTGACTGACAAGGGGCCATATAGATAGCTCTGAGTCTTAATTTCTTACCATTATAGAGGAATATTTTTCAGTAGAAATCAGTCTTAATGCAAGTATTTTGCATTCTAATCAGCACAATCAGAGTGTTCCTCCCCACCTGGCTGTATAGCAAAGTATCTGCTTGCTGGTAGAAAGCTGTTAAGCAGTTCTTAGGCTATATGACTCACAAATTTGCTTTTCGTATGCTTTCCAACTTCCCTGTAGTTGGTAGATTGATTTACCCAAGTGCTGCATTTGGCAAATTTCATTTAAGCAATCTCAGGTTGAAGTGACTGGAAGTTTTACTCAAATGAAGACTGCACCCCCTGACTTACTGTTCCGCCTTAAAAATAATGAATAACCACTGTGCTTAATTATGGCCTAGGTAAGGTCTAGGTGGCTATGGCACAGACAACGCTCTCTTGATCTGTCTATAGTATAGTTCTTTGACAAAGAATTAGTCAAAATAAACTTGGTAGGTAATGGGTCACGGATCATTTATTTTTCTGATCTTCAAAAAATAGTCTGATGCAATGAAGATTTACAATAAGATTTATGCACATTAGGGTACTACTTCCCTACAGTCTTCATTTCAGAGCTTTCATAGTTCTGTCAGTCAACGTAACTCAACATCATAACAAAAGTAAGTCTAATTCTCTTGGCTTTCAACACACCTTTGTTTTGAGCAAATCAAGCTTGTACTAACAAGAATTAGAGTCATAGACTAGCAGTGCAGAATAACAGCTGAATCTCCCAGGGTAAGTAGTTGTCTTTCACAAAAGGTGCATTGATTTATCTTCATTAAGGGACAGAAACCAACCACAACAGATCACACTCGAACATTTACTTGTCTAGCTTCCAGTTTACATCTCTGGGTCCTGTCAATAATTAAAAGAGAGGTGTTAACCCCTTCCATTAAAGTTGCTGAAGACTTTTTATTTTGTCCTTGTTATTTAGTTACTGATAATTTCCAAACGCTTCCGTTTCTAGAAACCCCCTTAAGGACCCAGTGGAGCATTGCTACGGGCTTATGCAAGTGTTGTTCTCCAGAATCAGATAGGTAAAATGTAAAAATGAGTCAAATATTTATTTTCTGCCCTAAGGGGGTGGAGGGAGAGAGACAGGAAAAATTGATGAGACATTTTTAAGTTCAGGGAGATTTAAAAAGTGCCCATGTTTTAAGCAGCTGCATCTGAAATGATATGACATGAGTGAAAAGGCTTGGGGCTGTAAGTAGAATTTGGCAGGGAAACAACATTTGTTGAAAAGAGGCATCTACGCTTGTTGTGCAAGGAATTGGTTTCACTTGACCAAGCTATAAGCTTGGTCAAATTAAGAGCTGTAACCATAAAGTATGTAGCTTTTAAAATGTACGCTGCACACATAGGCATGGCAAAGTTAGCTCCATAATGAAAAATCTAGTCAGATAAATTGCTGCAATTCAGAGAAGACTTCTTGAAAAAGGTATCTAGCAAGCCTTGTCAGGTTCTAAATGACTGCTTGGGCAAAAAAAAGAGTTCCTGCTAACTTAGCAAGAGCCATTATGCCGCACATATACCTGCCAGGGATGCATTGCTTGCTGGCCGTTGTCAGGGACAAGACCACAGACAACAGACGAAACAGGATTTTGGTCCAGTTCTGTGTGGCAATTTCTATATTTCTAGGAACCTAAATTTTACCTGAAACTGAAAAGCTAGTATCCAAACCTGGAATCCCGTAGGCAAAGCTCATTGCATTAGAAAACGCAAATCACACTTGGTGCGTCTGGTTTCATTAGACTGAGATGTGAGCGTTGTGCCATGCCACAAGGAAGCCAGTGGGCCAAGACCACTGTTAATTTTCACACCAGTCGGTACAAAGGGACATTTTTCTTTCCAGGTCAAATTCCTAGCTGAAAGTTGAAATACACCCTTTTGTGCCTCTATATTCTGAGTCTGTGGAAGAAGCTGCCCGTATGGCTACTAAGTGTTGCTGCTGCCCACAACTGTGCATCAGCTTCCACGTAAATTTTGTGATGATTTTGACATCACTCTGCAAATCTCATCAGAAACAACAGACTGGGCTGTATTCATAAGGTACAATCAACTTTTGTTTAGAAAGGATAACAGTCTACATCAGGTGAAAGAAAGAAAGCTCTGTAAGAGCTGTCTGTGGGAACAGGGGTCCTGTCATCAAAAGTATTTGAGAGGTCGATTGCAATTGAAATTATATCTGATATATTGACATTATCACAAATTTCTATAAATTTCATCCAGGGAAAAAGAAGAAAAAGGTTCCTATTAATTATTTTTGTGACAACTCAACTCCCTTTGCTCTTGTTTCTTACTTAAAATAACTCCTTAAGCGCAGTCTACTTTGTATTACATGTACTTTCTCTTCCATATCCCTTGCTTGCCATCAGATCATGCTCAAGTTCTAGCCAAAACATCTGCAGAAAGTTCGTACTCCTGAGAGCACTAATCTCAATATTTACTTAGTTATGCACTCATACAAAACATCCCCAGCTAATACAAAAGACAATTAGTTTGCCGATTCATGGACTTTTTTTCCTAAGTTTCACCTAGGAGCAATAAAAGATAAAGTTAAATATGCCTTTGAAAAGGCAGTCTGGTTTACAAGAAAGATTTGAGCTGAATTAACGATGGCTATTAAAGATTAGCTGCTATTGAAGATTAGCTGCTTGGTTCAGTAAAGGTGCAAACTTCTCATCTGGGGAACTGTTGAGTTTCTTGCAGAGAGTTCTCGAAGCCCATGAAGAAAGGCTGCCTCAGGGAGCCCCACAGGCACCCTGCACCCATGGCATTACACAGGGAGTTAGGTCAGGCTTTGCCTGAACCCAAACATCTACCACAATAAAAAAAAAACCCAAACCCAAAAAACTGGCACAGGAGAGCTGGTCCTGGGTGGAAGGTACCCGTTCAGGTAAGAACCAGCACCATGGGCATCTACTGAATTTAGAAAGCTGCTCGTTTGAAAAAGAAAAACTTTGAAGAATTAGTCATTTGAACCCCTGTGTATTTCAGATCTGCAAAGCAATCAGGGCACCATGCCGTATTTCCCTCTCCGTGGGACTTGTTTCAGGAGGCTGATTCCCAAAGAGCTGTCAGCCAACCGTGCTTCTTAGCAGCGATGCTGAAGCGCTCACTCAGGAAAGGAGGTAGGAGGCATTTAAATCACCGTCTCGGGCTGCCAAGATCAAAGCAGAAGTTGCACATTTTTAAAAGCGTAATGCTGCAGAACATCAAACGGCTGTAGCACGGCGGCTGAGCTGGTGTTAGGAGTGTAAGACGTGAGTGTCTTTTGCCTGGGACATGGCTGGTGGCACCGTCAGGAGCTGCCTACCCCCATGGGAGAGCGAAGAGGGAGAGCCCCAGCATGGCCTTTCAGAGGGCTGGAGCAGGAAAACGAGACTGACACTGAGCAGGGGAAAATAACTCAAAGAAGGGGAAGAGAAACATCCCCAGGTCACCCTAGGGATCTGGAGAAGGAGCAGATGGCCCTGGCTTTTGACATTTCACAGTGCCATAAGCTCTTTAAGGACCCATGCCCAGAAACTCTCAGCCATCAGAGGGCAGAAGAAGAGCTTTGGTATGGTGCCCACTCTTAACCCTGTCATTACAAAATTCAACTGATTGAAACTGCTGCCGACACAGGGAAGAAAACAGGGTAATTAGGCAGCCATGTCACTGCTCTCATTTAATTTGTTTTACCAAAGCAACTAGAAGCAGGAGGCATTTCTGCATCACTGTGTGCTACACAAATACAGAACAAAGAGACGGTCCCTCTCCTCACAACTTGCAATCTTAATATCCGCAGACAAGAGACCTTAAAGAAACAACGAACACGTTGAGATGCGTGAGAGGTAGCAGACCAAGCATCTCCCCAGGACCTGTCTGTGCTGAGAAAGGGAAGAGGAAGAGGGGGGCTGCAGAGGAGGAAGGCACACATGGCCTTTGCCTGACACAGCAGAGCTGCTGATACTGTGTGGGTGGGGTGAGACGGCAAAGTCATGGGTTTAGGGAGAAAATCCTTGAGGTGATGTTCTGGCTGCACGTCAACAGCACAAGGTACCACTTGTCATTGCTGCAGCAAAAGCTGTTGCACCGTCTGAGACGTGAGATTGCGATGCTGGGAACAAGATGGCAAAACAGCCAGGACATGTACAGGTACATCCCAGGCAGTCTGCGTCGACTCTGAGCAGCAGAAAGCTGGGTTATAAATAATGACAATGTGCTGTCGCTGGAGCTAGGCAATCAATTGTAGCCATAAGTGTTTGCTTAAAAAAAAAACAAAAAAAAAACCAAACCCCAAAAAAGACAATTTCCCCCCTCTGCCCTAGGATTTAGAGCTTGTCAAAGGTGTCAGTAGCCTGAAGTCCTCTCATTATCCACAGCACAGGTGCAGTGCGGGAGGCAGCAGGACAGGGTTTTTTTCAGCCCAGATCTGACAAGCCTGCCTTTAGCAGTAAGATGCCAGTTTTCTATGACAGATAAATTGTTGATCTCCTGATGGAGTCTGCAATTTGTGGTGGTAGGAGCAGCCGGGTTCGGAGAACGATTGCACTCTTGTTGAGAGCTGAGTCGAGGCAAACCACCCGCTTTGGATAACTTGAGTGAGAAGTCAGTCAGTGCGTTACAGTCAAGACCTATTGCAGTGTAATTTAACCCAGTACCTCACAGACAAAAAATTAAGGCCCCACTTCAGCATTTTCTCACCAAAGTTCTGTGTGTTGCCTTTCAGACCCTTGAATCATTCAATATCTTCCAAATTAATATCTTGGGTCTTGCCATCCTTCTTGACCCAGCTCAGTAACTAGGGGCACGAATATTTTAGGAAAAACAGGTGAGAGGTTCACGAGCCAGGTTTGAGGCAGACATGGCAGAGGCACCTCACACAGGTGCTGCACCCAACCATATGTACTTCCACTTGAAGGTTGTTTTTCGTTCCTTGTTTGTCATATGGCAAAATGCACAAGCAGCTCAACCTCTCAGGACCTGCTCTTCCCGATAGCTTGGAAGCCAAGAGGGTGACCTGGATGAACAACTCTGCAAACCCAGGAGGAACCAGATCTCCTGTGTCCTGGTTCCTGCAGAAGTGTCCTAACCACTTGGCAATCATACAAGAGGCAAGGACAACTGCTCCTGCATGTTTTGAGCTGAGATCTCTGTGCCCTGAGTACGTAAAGACAGCTCCTAGCATACCTGGCAAGGGCCCCTTCTTTCTGACTTAGATATGAGGATGCCCGGTCTTGTTATCATAATTTTGTATGTCTCTAATCTCTATCTCTTGTTTCTCTGTCTCCATGGATGGAGCAGGTTTTATGGGTCATTAAACCACAGGTTTATTCTAAACTAAGGATTAGTTTAGCCAAAACTGCAGCACATGTGGGCAACTTGGAAAGCACCAGTCAAGCAAAAAAAAAAAAACCCTCATGCTTACATATGTATGGTAGGTAGGTATCTAATGTTTTTCTGACCTTTTAATAATGTCTTTAATAATTTTTGCATCTCCTTCTCCACCTTTAACTCCTTATTGGCAAAGTCCAAGGTTAGCCATAGTTTAGCTTGGGCCTTTAGGTTATTTTTTTTGTTATTTATATCAGGCAAACTGCCTTGTAAACCCCTTGTGCTCCTTCAGTGCTTGGAATTACACTGGTTGTGTTCAGAAGTTTCACTAGTTAGTACCAGGTCCTTGAAGCACTATCAATATTTTTCAGGATAGCAGTATACCTTTTTGACTTGCATTTTGATATTCTGCACTGCCACTGCAAGATGTCACTGTTTTCCAATATCTGTTCAAAATTAAACAAATGGTTTCAGAAAGCTCCACACCTGCTTCCTTTTCGGATACAGATTATCACTGTGTGCACCACAGAAAATGTGAACTTTATCACACATGTCCCCCCTACCCTTTCTGCTGTCAATAGTAACGTTCTCCACCAGCATCAAATAGGCTGGATACATCTTCTTGCCTGATTCGAAATATAGAATAGATATATATACCGTGTATTTTTATACTATTATCTTCCATTTTACCATTTGCATCTACTTTATTTGAAGGAAGGCTCATTTTCTTCTAAGTATATTTTGAGAGGCTTTTAGTGTCTTTTGTTAGTATTGATTGTTTGCTTTCCTTATCCATATGTTCCAGCATTCCCTTTCATCCACTCTTTGTGCATCCAATCCTTATGCATTGATTTGTTTCAAATTTTTATTAAATAGTAATGCTTAATCCTTTTTTTTTTTTTAAAGCAATGGGCTGTTTGCCCATAGGATTTATGCAAACTTTGATTTTAGAACATTCTTGAACCACATTTAATACTACAGTTAATAATAATACAGTTGGCTTAATTCTTAGACAACTGTGGTTTTTAAGGCATAAGTTTCTATATCATCTATTGGTGCCATGTCTCTGTACAACACTAATGTAATCAGATCATGATCATTGCTACCTAGGCAACAGTCAATTTTTAGATCATCTAGTACTGGTGATTGGCTTGTAGAACACTGCATCCCCTGGAAACAGAAGTCTATTGTTTTCTAGGAGGAAAAAACCTCTCTGCTCTAAACAGCAGCTATTTATGGTCAAATGTGTAGATGTCTTTTTTGAGCAATCGCTGTAAAATCATTTAAAAATGTGGAACGCCTTTAAGCAGTGATGCTTAAAATTTGATGGCATGGACTATTCAATTACCTGAACAAGCTACTCATCGAAGAAGTGGTCATAACTTCAGAAACAGATGATTAGCCCTCCAGAGTGGGAAGACAGGTAATATATCAGTTCAGAATTGCTTGTTTTGTGAGGGAATCAGCCCATTTGAGCTGTATACACCCTAGGGGAGACCCATGGTTTCAGGAACAGTCTGTCGTGCCTGGACTGGCAGCTTCAAGGCATGCACTACTCCCTCCTCTGTGAAAGTGCAGCATTGCCGGGTGTTACTAGGAAATGAGCTCAAGACCCTGGCATGATCTGGTTGGAAACAGCATCGCTTGGACTCCGTGGACAATTGGTCTGGTCCTGCTGGGCAGTTCTAAGGAAGGATGAAATGGGTGAGCATCACTGCTTCTTCTTCTTCTGCGGACCTCTGACATTACAGCTTGGAGGCTCCTGGCCAGCTGCTAACCCCTTTCTTGCTCTCTGCTGGCTGAGCTGATGCCCACCCAGCTGCTCATATAAGTCACAGACACTATGTCAAGCCCTTAACAGAACATTGATGTTGTCCTAGGTGGCAAAGTCCCCTTCTGATATTCTGCACCCTCCACCTCCCTTTGGTCAGAAGGGAGGCATTTGTTCAGATTATATTGCCATTTATTTGTCTTCAAGAGATAAAGGTGGCATTTTGTGTATTAATGGATTGAAATTATACATCCATTTTCAGCGTTAAACAGGACAAACAGTTAGGAGATAGTTACAGTAAGTTCCCAACCTTACAGTAAGTTTTTATGCTTGAAGCACTTGCATAACATAACCACTCAGCTTTTTAAGTGGTTGCCATAGGAGGAAAGAGAAACATTTACATGCAGCGAAGAAGAACTAAAGCAAGTCTTGCAAGGTACTGTTCTGCATTATCTCAGGCACTTCAGTGTCAATGGGGAATTGGGCATGGCAGGCATCCAAGTGCTCAGCTTTTCACTAGCAGTGATGGTCCCTCTAATGTTTTTCTCTTTGAGGGAAATTCATCAAATGTAAAACCTGAAGACACATTAGATTGTTCTGATCATCCTCCATTACTGTGGATCCATAAGTGTTTTAATACAGCTGACCCCAGATGTTCAGAATTCACAAATCAAACTACCATAAGTGATCTTGAGTTAGAAGACAGAACTCTTTAAAGAAAAAACTATAAATAATAAAAAGCTTTTTTATTTCCTCCTCTTTTATGAGCTCTTAGTCCGGATGAGTCACTATCATAAGGATTCCTTTGTGAAAGCTAGGTCTAGATGTTTCTCCTTCCCTTCCCTTCCCTTCCCCTCTTCCCTTTATCTTCTTCTGTCCACTCTTGTCTTTTTTATTTTTTTTTTTTAATCAATGCTGAGATGCTCAGAAATAATATAATCCCAGGCTCTAAGAAAAGCTCTCTGCACCACAAACCTGCTAATAAAAGCTAAAGCATTAGCAATACTGGAATTTACCCTTGTGGGCAGGGTTCCCAGGCTTCTCTTTAGTTGCATTTTTCAATATGTTTCTGGAGGAATGATGCTTCTTTTGTCTCTTTCTGGTTAAGAGAAATGTTGGGTAAGAAGGTGTCCTATGTTCTCAGCTTTTCTACATTGAAGAGAAAGTTTATACATTATAATTGCATCTAGCTTCAGCTATTTAAAGGAGGGAGGACAATTTGCTGTGTGAGGCATGGCAAGTTTGTGAGAGAATTTTCTGGCTTCCTGTGGGCCATGACTTAAAAATATTATTAAATCTGGTATTTATTTTTTTTAAAATTATCAATAAAGATCTTTGACTATTTAACATGACCTGTAAAAAAAGTTATTTTATTTTTCTTGGAGAGCTGACCACCAAGGTGGGAGTCAATAACTTGAAGTGTCTGCATTTATGTTTCTACTTGTGAACTGAGCGTCAAGCCTTTGTAACAAGTGGTGGCAAATTCTGGAGGAACTGAAATAAATACAGGGCTATAGAGTCATTTTAGGCCAGTCAATCCCCAGAGTTCTCGTTCAGAAAGAATGGTCTCCCATAAGCTTGTGTTATGCCTGTCCACCCTGTGTAGGTATCTGGGATGCTCCTGAGCATCTCCAGTAGTACCAGCCCCCTGTGGACCATCTGAAATTGCTCAGCTGATGTGTGGGTGTCTGCTCTGGAGGGAGGTGAATCCTTCTCCGCACATGGCCTAAGGAGCGGTCTATTAAGTTATTCTAAATGCAGGCATCTCATGTATCTCTGATGGCCTAAAGCATCTGAGACATCTGCGTTGGGCTGATGGAGCTGATGTGATGCTCCTACCTTAAGGGCACGGTGTGGAGTGGCAGCTGGAGGTAGGGTGGGATGCTCTAGGGCATCTCACATGGGACTACAGACCAGAGCACGGACAAATGAACCCATTTCTGAGATATTGTCCAGCTTTCCATGGGGTATATTGGGAACTAAGTCACACAGTTCACAAGAAGACACCTTAACCTGTGAACAGAATCCACCTTTGGTTGTTATAAGGTGCAAACAAGTTGTCACCGTTTAAGGCTGGGCCGG